>NC_132806.1:25164239-25334239 GCF_048594095.1 Paramormyrops kingsleyae | reverse complement strand
TTATGAAATTTTAAAAAATGTATAATGTAATAACATGGCAAAAGTGATTGGAAGATGGATGGATGGGTAATATAATGGCGTACAAAGGGGGCATGTGTTATGCAAGCTTCCAGTGAGTAATCTGGTTACCTACTACAGTCTACATGCAGTTAGACTAACTGTCATCTTTAGAGTGTGTGTGTGTGTGTGTGTGTGTTCTGTGGCTTCCCATACAGAGTGCTCTCCCCCCTTGTGTCCTGTAATGCCTGGGGGTAGGCACCAGCCCGTCCAGGACCCAGACCAAGATAAGTGATCGAACGATGTATGGATGCATCGTCTCCTCAGCACAAATAAAAAGTAACAAAAAATTCTAAGCATAATGATAAGATGGATAAATAATATAACTATATGAACTAGAGAGAAGCATAAAGGAGGTTAAATGGTCTCTATACGCGTCACAGTCCCTGTTTTCAAGCACTCCTCATGTATCAGTATGTTGTAAATAGGGATTTAAAACAAGGATTTAAAAAATCACTAACATTCTAGTGTGTCAAGTTTAGGGGGGGAAAAAAGAGCCTCTGGAATTTGTGGGATCGGGTAGTAAAACGTTCAACCTTTGCCCCTAGCAATAGCAAGTTCCCTGAAATTTACCAAAAAAATGGTGCAATAAATGGAAAAAGTAACATAGAAAGAAAGAGAAAATCACAGGTGAAGGACAGATGCCGTGTTCATCCGTGGTTTTTGGTGGCGGGATATATCTTTTTCCACAGTTTCCCCCCCCCCTAATCCTCTGTACATTGGCTCTAACAAGGAAATGAAAACTTCTCCTTGATTTTGTAAATCCCTTTGGCACTTAAACAAAGCTCCCTCTCTGTTTTTTGTCCAAACTGGCCTTTGTGAAAGCAGGCAGCCCCTTATCAGATTACGGCAGCTCTTAATATCTGCCCGTTCTCCTGGAAAGGCTTAGACTACACTCAATCCCATCTTTCCTCGGCGAGCTTGAGTCACTCTTAATTATCCATTTTTGAACTTCAGATGCTGGGATTCTGGGAGACGATGAAAGGTGATCGGAGTCATGGGCCCAAAATCTATAACAGATAAGTCTATTGAACTGGTCCCTGGTGTGGAGCCGGAAAAAAAGAAGCTTTTCTGCAGAAATGAATGGTGCTCAGCAGTCAGCTACCCTGATGGACTTGGGAGCAATCAGTCATTCATTCTAGCCGGCTTCACTCAGACTGTTATGTAATGAAGAACTAGTGTTAGAAAGTAATATCCATTCTTCAGTTTATAAAGCGACAAGATCAATTATCTTTAAATCATATCAATTTGAGACATAATACAGCTGGTTTTTAAAATCAACCTTAAATACTATATAATAAGCATATATATCTGCAAATAATGAACATTATTATACATAAATTATACAGTGACACTATAATGTGTCTTGACTGTAAATTTCGCCTGATGCAGTTTTGACTGATGCATGAGGAATTCAGCACCCAGTGATGTTCTTCGGGTCATCGCGGCCCAATGATGGTATAACGACCCACTTACATCTTGAGCCGGAAGCCCAGTTCAGAGATTCCCGTCAGTTTGTTTTTAGCACGTAAAAAGCCCCAGTCAAAGTGTCCAGTGGGCAGAAATGTCCAATGTGGGCTCTACATAATATACGACATCTGGTGTCTGGCCAGATGTGGCCTATGGTCTGGCCTGGTACCACCCCTCCTTACGGTCCTCATATAAGCAGTTTCAGCCTGGGATCCAAACCTGGACTGAGTGTTCTACATCCGTGATGTCTACATTGGACATCTGCATCACTGGAAAGTGGAAAACGCATTAGCGACCCCGGAGAATGCGCATGCAGTGTCTGCGTGCGACTGCAGATTCCACCCTCTGGCTCCCGAGGGCCCTTGCGAGGCTGCGGGTTTATTGTCAGTGGGCAGCTCGGCCTGTCAGTGTGCTTCACCGGGCACTGGATGTAACGGATGGGGAGGGAGGGAGGGAGGAGTCAGATTCACATGTTGGCTAAGCATGAAGCGGGGGCCCCAGCCTGCAAAACCTCACCCTTATGTAGGAGAAGAGCCTGAAAAACCACTTCCCAAAATCTGGAATGGAATGGATTGTCAGTCATGCCGATTTGCTGGCTCACCATTGCTGTCCTGATACATTTGGCTCAATTGCACCGCGCAGCCCAGCTCAGTGGTTGTGTGGTTACCGTGGATCATAACGCTTCCTGAATTTAACCAAAAAAAATACACACTGCAAGGCCACGGGAACCGTAAGCCGACGAATTCCCCTTTTAAAAGCACATAAAAGCCATAATTTAGTACCCAGCTCATTAATGTGATCAGTGGGAATATCACAGTGGCAAATGGAGGGAATTCTCCTTCTGACCTTATTTAAAAGGAACGCCTCAGACAGAGGTGTCACCGGGATCCAAGATAGTTCCCAACACATGGGTAATCCCGCGAGTCCCATGGGGAGATAAAAATAACACTATCCATTCCGTGTAGCTCCATTTGGATTATGCAGTGAGCCAGATCAAGGGGGGGGTTGGTCTTGAGGCTCTGTGGTCTTAGGACAGGCTCTGATTGGGTCCCTGGATTTGGATCACATCACCTTTGGATGTGACACGTGACTTGCGGCTTGTGGCTGAGATGGACCAAGACACAGCCTAAAATGAGAGCGCTGTGTTTTTGTGTTTTTTTTTTTATCCAGGTGCGCGAAACGAATCTTGAGACAAAGCTGTGCAACTTGACTGCAGCTCTCTGTCGCTAACGCTAATGCTATTTATCGCCGTCCCAATGTAAACTCACCAATCAATTTCGCCCATACCATTTTCCCTCCGAAACAGCCTGATCCGTTTAGTATTCCTTTAAAATGGAACAACAGGTGTCTTTCTGGAGACAGGGAGGACCCCAGAGCTTTGAGTTTAGGACTTTGAAAGTGATATGGGCGAGCTGCTTTTCTCATGGCTTACCCCAAAGTCAGCTGTTGACTGACTGACCACCCAGTTCCCAGTTTAAGCGTGAAGCAGACTCGCATTCACAGAGCGGCCGTCCAAACACCGACAGGCCGTAGCATTCCATCTACAGACGCGTCTGAACCTCTCAAAGAAAGGCCAATTACCAAGAGAATAAAATGTTTTTTAAGGGCGTGTAATCATCAACAGTACCAAACTTCAGCTGTCTGCATTCCCCAAGTCTGGTCTTCGGTTCATGAAATGTTGCAAAGCCTTTTAAATCAGGAAGTAGATGACTAAGTGTACTCCTGTAGAACCTTAGTTGCCTTTTAAAAACAGATTCCTTCACTGTCTTTTGTATCATTAATGTTGTCAAGGAACGTTCAACAGGAACCTCTTTGCCAGAGTTTAAAATGCCATACTAATTTGTCACAGGCTGAGGTTTGCTTTTTAGGGCAAGTCAATAGAGAGCGTTTCTTGGCCAAGAATGGTGTCAGGCAAAGACAATGTCTTTACACCCATCTGCTCATTCCAAACCCAAGGCCCTTCTTACACTTGATAGCACCTCTTTCCTGAAGGTGCAACCTCTCCCTGCATCCTCATCCATCCTACATACCTTTGCAGTACTTTGCGAAAGTGACCGTAACCATAAAACGGAACCCTTCAGCGAGACATCGGAACATCAAAACAGGCCTTCTCTCATAACGGATGGCAGAATTGAAGGACCATCTGAAATGCTTCTTTTTTGTTTGGGGCCAGAGTTTTATACAGTATTCACTATCACCCAAACAACTATCTTTTAGAGACCAGTCATGGGGATTCATGTTTTTTGTGTTGTTTGAAAGAAATGACTGAATACTATGCTATGCTATGCTAGCTGAGAAAATGGCAGGAGGTCTGGCTGACTGGATATATAGGAATTTGAATATCTTTAGATTTTGGCCCTTTGAAGTTTGCCCAAAAGAATCTCCATCTGCAATGATCTTATCCCATTTCAGGCAAAAACAGAGATACTGAAATGCTCTGTTATATGACTTGGTTTTGGCTGGTGAAACGACCACAATTCCAAAATCTTAACCACATGTTACATGCCCTGTGGGATCTGTTGTACTGTCGATCACCTGCCTGGGTTTCGAGGATATGGCTTGCTCTGTAATAAAAATAGAACAAAAATCTAATTAAACTGAAGAATCACATGGCTTATCAGACCAATCAGCAATTTATCTGATTTAGCCCCCACAACCTGCTAACAAATATTTTTTTTTGCCATACAATCCCTTTAAGACCTAAAGACCTTTAATGTTTTACTCCTTCTCCTGTTCTTTGGCCCTGGCAATCAGATTCCATATGTTTACGATGCCCTACACAGCAAACAGCAACATAGACCAAAGTGCTAAGTTGAAATCACATAAATGAACATAAATTGTACGTATTGGGGTTTGTTTTTGGATAGAAGTATCACTTTCATTGCAGAGGTTTATAAATGAAATAAAGTCAAGGAAAGCATCTGACAAACAAAACAAACAAGTCAAAGACAAACAAAACAATAGCTTCGGTCATGGAAAGTGAAGTCCAGGATTAATTTCTCTCTGAGCATTTTTGTCAAACGCTTACATCACTCTAAACTTTCATCGCTGCTCAGAAACATCTGGCTCACAGGTTTTTCTGTCTTTTACAAGTTGAGTAATTTTATTCCACTAAACAGAAAGAGGAAGGGCCCAAATCTGCCAACACTGACTACAATTACATCAGGACACCGAGCCCTTGTTATACAACAAATCAGGGATAAACTTGCGCTGGTCACAAAGACACATGATCTAGCATTGGGCTGTCAGCTCCCTTTTTGGGGCACTGATTGGTAGATTCCCAGGAATCTAATCTTAGGAAAAACAAACTCTGTTTTCATTGTCTCCTCAACTGATCCTACAAGGGGTTGCAACCCTCCAAAGGAAGGCACAACACAAAGCTCTTCTACGCCAGCTGTATGAACAGAGTAAAATCTGTGATACGCAACAGTGCAAACGAGCTATTAATCGAGTCTCAGGTGTTTGCGTCCCCTTAGCGAACCCCCTACAGCCGACGTTTAGCTGTAATCTCCCATTATCCTAACCCCGGTCGTTTTTGGAAATTGTCTCAGGTAGCTTTCTAAGCTCTTTCTGACAGAACTCCACTGACTGACTGGGGATTCTCCTAACCCGAAAATAGCCGTGAGCAAGGAGTACAGTTAACACGCATTTAAAAGCTGAAGAGGTGAGCGGTACGTGTCACTACCGCTGCCGATAATTTCACACTAGCATAAATCATTTTGGATGCAAAACTCTGTTTTATGGGCTGAGAACATCAGAGTTACTTCTCATCTACGGTTTTGAAACCAGAATAGGCCTATATTACTGTTGTTACATGTAGTTCCTACGGTTTATTTAACGAATTATTAAATTACCACTTAAATGGAATATATATATATATAATTTTATTTTCCCCCCCCCCCTTAAAATCTTATTGCATAGTTTTTATTGAGGCTACTACGGATGATCCAAACGTCATCTCGTTTACAGTGACAATATAGATATCTTGTATCATGTGAAAGTATACAATGGAATGCCCCTGGTTTTGTATTGCGTGATGGGGCAGCGTGTTCGTGGTGCCCAGACCACCTTCAGGTGGTTGGAAATAACGTGCCCTGTGGTAGCCTTGTAGAGCTCCGACGATCAGCTGCGGTTTAACCACCAGCCTTATTATACAAGCACTTCGTAGATATGAATGGGTGTCACGGGGTAGCTTTTTATGAATGGCTAAGATTTCCTATCTTTATTAGAATGAGGACGGCTTCTTTCGTTGCTCCAAGGTAAAGTTAATCTGCCTCTTCGTAATCCCCCTCTCCCTCCGCATACAGCAATCCGGTGCCTTTGCCCGTGTTGAAAACAATTGGCAACTAGAACAAGGTGATCGGCTTTGCGGTCAAATAGAAGCACATGGGACGGGCAGGGCACACCTGCCCCGGTCAGCAGGCACTGTGGAGGGTCGCTTGCCTGGCTGCCACTCCGTGATATGCGCCCATCAGTACGGACATCGCGTTGTGCCGCGGATCTCCTTGTTCTCCCTTGATCCAGACCGGAGGGAAAAAAACTAACGACTCTGACTGCGCTCACTCCTCCACGTATTTCAGCTGTCAAAAACTGTTTTTTTCTTCTTTCTTCCCCCTACGGTCCTTGTTTAACACGTCCTTTGATTCTTGGTGTTTGACACACAGTTACGGTAAAAATAACGAGATAAGGGAGTATTTCATTCCGTCTGCTCTCACATGTGGTTGAGCTCAAAGGCTGAAAATTTCATGCCACACCTGTGTTTTCTTTTATACACAGAACTGTATCAGTGTTATCTTTAGTTAAAATATTAACAAAACAAAAAATCCCTATAATTATGTGTAGGTGAACACAAATGTTGAGGCCCTAAATCATTCTGGCATACAGTGACTTTAAATAATGTGCTTTTAGTGGCTGAGGTATTCACTTATAACAACAATAGGAAAACACAATCTGAGTCTAAGACTGAACCGGGGGTGATTAAAGATGCAGAAAAAGATCTCATCCAACCAAACCAGAAGGCAGCAAATTGGAGCTGGTTCAGGCTCTGCTTTGTGGTACGTTGGAATGTCTAAAAATAAAGGAAACTTTAAAAGATTACTTACATCACCCTTGACTGAACTTTCCACAGTAATTAACTAATGTGTCTCCATTTGTCTTGCTTTGACAGTGCATAATTTTTAAGGCAACCCGAGATGAGATTTTTTTTTGTTTTTTAGAAAATAGAGAACATTTTAGCGCCACCTGCTGGTAATTCTTGATACTTTACAGACAACCGTCCCCTTCCCCCACCTTCTCAACCAGAATAGGCGATCTAATGGCCAATTGCAATTTTCAAGGTACGCCGGGCGAATTGCGAATGCATGACCTCCACGTGACTTCAAGGAAATTATTTTATAAAGTTAGAGCAATACCTTTGACCAATTTGCATGTTATTGACTGCCTTAAAAGTTTTTGAAGCATAGCTATATAAATGACTCAGCAGTCCATTTAACCGAACAACAACAATATCAAAAACAAAAATCCAGAGTGTCCTAGGGGACGGTAGTTGTACTTTTAATTAGAATATGCCACCATGTCTGATATAAATCAGTTCAAACAAGCCATTCACAATCCAGTCAAATCATAATTACCTTCAATCACTTTTCGAATAAATCTGTTACTCCACTAAGTAATAAACAATGTCAATGTTGGAACATGGCTAATCAAACAACCTAGTGTTGTTTCAAATGTCCAACAATCACACGACACAGATGTGCTGCTTCGTTCAATAGGAAGCCAAATTTATAATAGCACAACAGATTTGAGCTAGATGTATAGTTTCACTGAAGTTTTAGGTTTGGTAGATTCTGGGTCTCCAGTGCCCCAGCTACGCCTCCACCACATGTGTGGCCCCCACAAACCCCCACCCTTGCTGGCAAGATCCGGTAACCAGTGACCATTAGATGTATGTCTCCGGCTAATGGCTAGTAGGTTGGACAGCAGACTGAAACAGCATTGCTCTTGCGGATGTGTTAACATGGAAAACACTAAATGGAGCCTGGAAGTTTATTTTAAGATTACCGCTACATATACATGCAGAAAAAGATTGGACAGATAGCCAGAATTCATCACCAACTGTCATTATCCATGGTAGGGATTTGAAATATCTTTCACCGTTGTGTTTTAAAAATCACACCAAATCTGGTCATCGACCTTGTGGAGAGTGAGGCAGGTCACATGGCGAAAGCATAACCTAGACTCAACCATTTCTTAGCAGCGAGCTGTGTTTGTCCAAAACCTCTTATGGGCTACTCTGTAACTGGACATGTCTGATGGTGTATTGGCCAGCA
This sequence comes from Paramormyrops kingsleyae, assembly GCF_048594095.1. Classification (NCBI taxonomy): domain Eukaryota; kingdom Metazoa; phylum Chordata; class Actinopteri; order Osteoglossiformes; family Mormyridae; genus Paramormyrops; species Paramormyrops kingsleyae. The sequence continues at coordinate 25,326,383 of NC_132806.1, read as the reverse complement.
GAGCTAATGAGCAGGACCGCCATTACGCTTTGTGATGATTGGATTGGGACTAGCCTGAGAAAGGCTAGCGTGGCCCTCTTCTAATGAATGGCGCTTGTTTGTGAAAAACAAATGAGAAACAAGAGATGAAGGAAAGTGAAATATATATATAGAGAGAGAGAGAGACGGAGCAACCAGCTGGATTGCCATGTAAATAGTTGTGAAGATAGGTAGGGAAGGCATTCTGCCAAGGGTTTTACAAAGGCTTCCCAACATCTGCTGGAGGGTAGATTCCTGGTCTGTGTTGTACAAAGAATAACTCACTCTCTCCCGGTGAGCTGTTTTCCTACTCGCTGGGTTCATAATCACGCATACACCATCATCAGAGATGAACTGGCGAGTCCTTGGAGAAACAAGGGCAGTAGTGTTGTACCACAGCAAACCATTTAATACGAAGGGTAAACACTTGTTCATGTGCAATGTCTACTGTGAAATACGTCGAGAGCTTAACGCAGAATAACAGATGTTACATAATTGAGAAATGCCTGTCGTGTTTTTTCCTGAGAACACTCACCGCTGGCAGTTTTGTACCATTGTGCAATAAATTTTCCAGCCTAACCATGACCCTGATGAATCTTCAGCATTTCTTGGATGTATGGAAAATTGTTACAGTTTCAAGATGAAGCACATGTTTTATCGTAATGAAACACCTCAATTTATAATCTGTAAATTATAATATTCAGTAAAATGTGAGGTAACTGGCTTTCAGGTTAAAGGTCTTTTCTCCTAAAACTGTGAATGATTTCAATATAATTGCTTTATACATGTTTTACTTTCCTTTCTACAGGTGCACAAAAACGTTGATAAAATAAAACATTAATCTTCTTATGTGCGGTTTGGGATTTTAAAAAATTCAGGCTTTAAATACTTGGGGTAAAATTTGATCAGCCATTTCAGGAAACATGAACCACAAGCAATAACTGAAGTAATTAATTTAGAAACCACACTTATGTAAAGCCAAGCAGGAAGGTATTAGCCGGGCAGACTTTTGTCGAAAGATATGTGGTTTTTGATGTGTGTGACTATTCATTACGTTTTTAAAACACAGGTGATATTTTCCACACAAAAATTTATTATAATATCTTTATAGGGTTGATGACCTCAAAGCAGAACACAATCTCTGTTAGTCTGTGTTCAGCGCAAAACAAACAAATAAATTTGTACTATACCTTTACAGTGGACTGCCAAGGGGAGAGGGTGGTTGGAATGTTATACCATTACCTAAATTCGCATGCATCTGTCGGCATTCTCGCTCACACTGCTCCGCGTGCAGCACGCCCTTGAACCGGGCCGGGAGACCACCTGCGTGAAAAGGGAGAAATGGAGTGTTATGTCTCCGCAGCGGAATAAAATAACACGAAATCCAGCTCTGCAAATAGCTCAGAGAGGAGATCATTTTCCGCCGCGCGGCTTGACAAAAGGTAAAATAAGAGCAGATGATATCATTCTGGGGGAGATGGAATTTTCTCCAAAGGCACAGCATGCTCGCTCTTGGGCGGCGAGGCTCTTTAGCGACCAAGCCGAGGCCTCTCTCCACCCCGGCCGCTGCCCAGGCCGCTCACACGCGGACTTGGTGACAGGGGGTGTCATCATGCCGACGGATCACCCACTTTCTCAATGGAAACCTCTCCCATTATTCATCGAACTGCATCTACTTGTTCCTGCTCCCTCTCCATCTCTCAACACCCTCAAAAAGAAAAAGAAAAAACTGTGTAGGAAGGAGATGAAGAGCAGAGATGAACCTAAACATTCTGGAAAACAGTTCAGGCTGCTCAAGCTTTCATGTACCCTTTTAAAATACTGTGGCTCTTTTTTAAGGAAGAGCAAAAAATGGCATCATTCATAAAACACTTGTGAAATAAAAGAGGTTAATTTTTCTAGCTCATTAGTATTGAAGTTGACCTAGACCATCCGCATGACACCAGCTCAAAAAACATGCTGGAATCACAATCTACACAAATCCGAACAGACTCTGCGTCTCAGATATTTTAAGAGCATGTTAAGATTAAATTGACCTGAAGCTCTGTTCTCGGGGTCATTATCTTCATCACATAACCTACAACCAGAGGTTCTCACCATATGGGAATATTTTCTACTCTGAGATTTTCTCTCTGCAGCCATAAATCCACCTTGTCAACTATAAAATTTTGCTGACCAGCAACAGATGTAGCTATGAGGGGGGGGGGGGGGGAGAATCAAAATTGAAATTTTACCACCACTAAATTTTCACGGCTGACACGGAACATACAGCTCATGGATCTCACAACTGTTGTTCTGTATCAAGCTGTCATTAACAGATGGGCAAAGGTCACCGTGCCTGAAGGTGCGTTTAGACACTTTTTGGAGATGTTCTGGTTCGTTCCATGCACCGTAGGACACTGCGGCAAACCTATCGCATGCTGCCGTACTCAAACTCCACGCTCACGGGCCTCTTGGTTACAAGATGGCCACCTGTTGTCTGCAGATTCCTCCAGGTCACCCAGGACCATCCAGGCCCAGTGTTTTAGCAGAAGCAGCTCCCTGCTTCAAGCATCCATAGGACAGACAAGAGACTGAGTGTCATAAAAATCTGTGTAATATTAGTAGAGTCTGAGTTACTATGTCTGAGATATTACTTTTAATTTTTGCAAGTGAACCTACACTGTAATTGGTTTACACTTGGGGTGTTAAAGGGAAATCCATTTAGTGACCTTTAAAATAAATAAATAAAAATACACAAACAAACAAAAAATGAATGAATGAAAGAAAAAGCATTTTTAAAATCAATAGTGGTCCATAGCCCTTAATGCTTCGCACCCGTAGTTATAACAGGAATACACCAAGCAGCGTTTAATCCTGCAAACTGTATGTCCAACACACCTCCCCTCCACCCACAAAAAAGTACCATTACAATAGTAATTTTTTTATACTTAATTTCATCGTGGTTTCTCCTCCCTGACCTCGGTTGCAGTCAGTGGGAAAATTTCTGCGATTGCTGCGCCGCTGCGGATGACCTTAATATCTCAGGGGGGTCTTTCTATACGTTCCTGGAGTTTTTCGGTAATGCATCTGCTTGATTTGCTGCGGCGGCCAAGAGAGAGCTTCATATTCCACCGAGAATACGTTTGAGGCATGTTACTGCTCATCATGTATGGTGTACGTATAATTTTGCATTGTGTGTGCATAATTTTAAAGGGGTGGAAATGTATTCGGGGGGTTGACAATTTTTTTAACAAAAAAAAAGCAAATAACATGTCTAATTCTTCTAACCCGCACGGCGTGCAATATTCCTTTTGATTCAGAGAATATTCATTAGTCCTTGATGTGTTGCTCGAACATATATATTAGTAATTACTTTGGAGCGTGCCTTTCTTTTACCTTTATTAATAGTAGACACCAAAGGCGGGAAAAAAACAGCCAATCCGTTTTATGCCACTTTTGTGCAAGTCCAGTCCCGTTTCACAGCTCTCAGAAAAAAAAGTCAAATCATAAAACAGAGCTATTATTTATTGTTCGAGATATTGCTGTTTATAATACCTTTGATGTCTTTCTCTGAGGGGGGTGTCACAGCTCAATGAATTTTCTCAAGATATCAAATGTTTGACATTCTCTGTCCACGGAGAACATTATCCTCTGAAGACGACAAGGGGGCTCAGAAAAGAGCAAGCTATAAGCTATACTGAATCTATTAATCGCCTATCTTCTGAAGGAAGCCACAAATCTGCTATCTAGAAAGCTTTTTTGTTTTCATAAAAGAGACAACACGCTTATGCTGGGAAGATCGAAAGTTTTTCTTCCTGGAGTCTGGGAGCAAACCGTCTCTGACTATTTACGAGGTAACCATAGTACATCGTAAAGGAAATATCATCATATCATAAGCAAACAAAATTTGGAAACCTTTTTTCTGCCGCTGGGCTTAACGTTTTTATTGTTTGTGATAGTCTATGAATTTATTGCGGTGATCAACAAATAACACGTCAGCAGTCCAATAGGACCTAATACACGCACAGACGCATAAATAAGCGGTGACATTGGACTCCAGAAATTTTTAATGAATTTCTGCAGTTGCTGTTCGTTATCCCATGGCATCTGGGTATTTTCAATATCGGTCAGCTTTAATGCGGTACGTCATCAGCTTCTTCCCCTCTTTTTTTCCCCCTCCCAATTTCATGTAAGGCTGCCGAAACAGCTGGTTTCGAAGCTATACCACTACCGCCGAGGGAGCAGGCTGGGAAGCACCTGCTTCCAGCGAGGAGGTGGAGAAACAGCTTTCATTTAAACCTCAAAAGGCAGCTTCTCCCGTTACTCGTAAGGCGCGCTTGTACGGCGAGTTACCCCAGTATCCGGATGAACAGCCAGACCGGTGTCTCCGTTGCAGTTTAGGGCTACCGGAGGGGCTACTTTCCTCCTTCTTACTGTCAAAGAAAAACTGATGGGTGATAGAGCCGTGGTGCGATGGTTAGCCAGCAGGACGACAGATAAGATCAAAAATAGGCAACTAAGTGAAATAAGTGGGTGTCACACGGAGAGAGACAAAGGATTTTACCCAGACATGTAGTCAGCCGCGGCTTGGCATCAGGCTGCGCTAAAGTTTTATGCAGTGTGCTTTTTAACATGTTTACAGGAATTCTGTAGAGGGGAATTATGCCTTTGGTTGCATGGTTTAGGTAGCAGCCAAAAAAAATCTGCAGCCAAGAGTAGCTATGCTTCATTTGCGGAGTGCAATGTGTAGATTTCGTCTGAAGGCTCACTTCATTGTTCATAACTTAGCAGCAGTGACAGAAATAACAGGGATCATAAGAGTAACGGAATCGGCGGCAGCATCAAAAACAAAAACGGAGGCGAGAAAGCCCCACATTTTTCTTCGGCAAGCAAACTTATGTGCGTAAAGTGGAGATGCCAGCCAGGCGTGGCTTGTATTTGAATATCCAATATGTGAATGCTCGGGGAGTATGTATATAAACGCCGCTTTCCAGTTGATAAACAGACATTTGCACGCTGATGAATAGCAAAGGATGGTTTATGAAAGGCTTGTCAAGCATTCATTCTAAGAAGGGCGAAGCGCAACTTGCCGGATACGTTTCGATCCGCGGCGACTGCATGGGTTTCTTTTACGGCGAACTTTAATCTCCTTGTCGACTTTACTTCTAATTGGGCAAACAGATCGCTCCAGCTTTACGCCATGGCAGAAGTCGGCGGCTTTCTTGGGGTGCTCGATCTGGATTTACAAGGGTTTCCAGCGCTCGGGAATATGCCTTTACCGGAATCGCCCGTGGGCTTGAATGAGAGATTGGGACAGATTGAAGGGAGGCTACAGCGCGGCTCCTTGACGGATTTTGGCCACCTGCAAGGCATTTTGCGACGACGGCAGCTGTACTGTCGGACGGGTTTTCACCTGGAGATATTTCCCAATGGGACAGTTCACGGGACCAGACAAGATCACAGTCGATTCGGTGAGGAAGCAGGATTCACCTGATCTTTACCGTATGATGACCTGGTAGATTTATAATAAATATAATTTTCAAAGATTTTGATAGCCTTCATGCTTTCCATCCAAAATTACAGTTTTGCTATCAACTTCAACGTCATGGATTTAAAAACGCATTTGGGATTGTTAGGTATGCACTGAACATGCCGGTAGTTTGCGTCTGATCATCCCTCGTACTATTTTCCCTAGATTAAATCCCCAGTCAGCTAAACTGGCAAGAAACGCAGGTCTTTCCCATAGTATATAATTTATTATAAGAGCGCCGTGCCACGTTTGTAATACATGTATCTAAAGGACTAAACAGAACTTGGACTTACATAAAATAGAAATTATTCTGTTGATACAGTTAGACTATAGACCGCGAATGATAAACAGATGAGGTCCGGACTCAGATATGTCCATTTTCGTTTTTTGGAACTGCAGTCATCCTGCAGGTGCAGGTTTGCTTAGAAGAGCGAAATACCTCCTTAATTAAAGCATAATCATTGCGGAATTTCGGGAAGGTTACTGCCTGCCTTTCCTTCCAAAACAAACAAGTCAGCTGGATTAGGTGGTCCCTGCTTTTTTTGTCATCACAAAAGTCTATTTGCGACGGCTTTGTCAGTTACAGTACCCCGAGGCGTGGGTAACGTGTCTTTAATTAAGGCGCAATGTAAAACACGCTCTTCCAGCGGCGAGGCGTTTGAACGGTTCCTGGCGTTTTGCCGTCAAGATCACAGCTGCAAACCGCGACTGATCGAAGAAGCAGCGTCGGAAAACACCGTTCCTCCGTTTGTCTTATTTTTAAGTGAACACCCGGATTTTTTAAGTAATGGTAGGCTGTGTCTTCATTTGTCACAGACGGACCAGGCTCTCATCAAGAGTCGTACTTTTTCACTATGATCACGCACTAGACATATGTAGCCGATATTGATTCACGAAATAGGATGAAATGTAGATAACGTGGTTTAAAAATCCGATAAAAAGCACAATTTAATTTAAAGAACAAAACTCCATTACAACCATTGTCTCTTTTTCATTCATAATTTCTGTGATGACTGATAACAGTTTTAGTGACGTTTCCGGTAAAGTAGATCGGCGTGGATTCCTAGTACAAATAGGTTAAATCCAGCAGCAATTTATTATTAATATAGCTTCATTCTGCCGTTTTAGCTGTTGAAATTATTAAAATAAAGTTCTTAGGCATTTTGGTGCCCCATAAGTAGCTTGTCCACTGCATGATCAAAGAGGTCCCAATGAATACGTGTTTCCATCTGGCACCACTTTATAGGGTGCAGATCAGCCGTTAATTTTAAGTACTACAGCTGTCTTGTTTGGGATTATGTGCAGGATCTGCTTGAGTTATCTGTCCCCAGCCAACATAGTGGAGGAATTGTCTACAGATCACATATCCGTTCCACGCCTGTCCACAGACACGCCACTATACCCAGAGAAGTTAGGTGATGCGACGCTCCAGCAGACATCTCGGTCCTGGGGCATCGTGGAAATGGTGGAATTTTACGACACCATCTCAGCATTGCCAGGATAAATCCATTCCAGGACTGTGGAGAAAGACCTGTCCATGGTGCTATCCCATCTCATCTGGGCCACCCTCTCCAACTTCACCCATCAATCATAATAATCCAGAACAAACTCCAAAGCTTGAGGTTTTCCATGTCACATGCTACGTACCTCCCACCTTAGGCTAATGCACGCAGCCCTGTGGATGCTGTGAACACGAGGACACCATCGCCCGCACTTTTCACTCTTAGGCGGCTCCTTGCGAGCACGAGAGGGGTGACTGTGGGAAAACTGCGGTCACCAGATTATCTCATTCTGGACCAGTGGTATCGCACGATCACTTCCTCCATTTGCAGTGAGTGAGTCATCTCTCGGTATCTGCCGGCGCACAGTGCCGTCGCACGTTCAGGCCACTCACCCGCCAGTTCCTCTGTTATTTGGACATTGTTCATAGCTTATACAAATAAACCTGTTCACTGTTTGTGGAAAATATCTGCTGGAGCTTAAGCAGTGAGCAGAAAGTCTCTGCTACCAGATTGATTGGGCGTAACGCTACATGGCACAGGGTATGCCCGTGGAAACATAAAACAGCCTCGCTTTTAAAAGGATGTAGCATTCAGAATCGGAATTATAAACATGCTAGTGGTCACTTATAGCTATGACACACAAAACACATGGAAAAAATAAATGTCCCAGGAGATTAAACTTTGAAGTCCAATTCCCTTTTCCAGAATTTTTGTTCCGTATCCTGTCCTATCATATTTGTGATATGCTGTTTACGACAGACGCCCAACAATTTAATCTGATGTTGCAATCATAAAAGTAAATTCAGTATTTTGTTCGCTCAGATCTTGACATAGAGCTTTCAGTACAAATGGTTGTTCATTTTGATTGGGGAGCATTTATTGCGATATTAAATGCTTCCAGTGTAAAATATCGTAAAGCTTTTTCCCGAAGTGTTGCGTTAGTCTCTTGTATCATGCTTGATTGCATCAGACCTACAGCCTAGATCTTGTGTTTCTGCTGTACTCCACATGTCGTGCAAAATCCGCCTGACCAAAAGAGAGAAGTAGGAAGGCCTGGAAGATGGGCTGCTCTGGAAATGATTACAGACTTAGAGTCTTTCGAGGTTGGAGTGTATTGGGGAACTGACTCGCTATGATTTACCTTCAGGTATCCTTGAGTTCATAAGCCTGGCAGTGGGACTGGTCAGCATCCGAGGGGTGGATGCTGGAGTCTACCTGGGCATGAACGAGAGGGGTGAACTCTATGGGTCGGTAAGTCAAACTCCATTCACTCATTCCACCAACAGCATGGGAGGCCTTTGTACTCACCATCGGCGTGATACCGTGGGCTGGGAAAGAACAGCAGTACTGGGACCACAGTGATATTTTTAAGGACTTGACCTATGCAGCCTCAAATGTCAGTATTATTTGAAGTTTATTGCAGGCTCCTTGTAAGGGAAAAAATAGTTGTGTTCAACTTGGCAATTAAAGAACTGTTGTCTTTATCGAGGTTCCGGGCTAGTAATCCATTCCTTCCATCCTGCTCAGTGTCAGTCACAAAACAAACGAGGTATCCATCAAAATGTTGCCTATCAATAAATATGAAATGTTTAGATTAACCAGTGTTTGTTTTCCAAACTGTTTCAACACAAGGTATACTGCTCAGAATGAATCTTAAATCTCAAAATGCCCAGAGTCCATGAGGTCCCTGTGTTAGGTAGCAAGCTCTTCAGGTTGTTTTTGTTAAAAAATATTTACATATTTTCCCAGTACACACAGGAAACAGACTGGGGGGGGGGGGGGTGCTTGAGCTGTGCCTTCACTAGAACATCGTCAGATGCGAGATACGGGGAAGTAGGAACCCAATGTGCTCAGGCCAGATTAAAAGGACCAGTGAGACGACCTAATCATGGAAGAGACAATGAAACGGAACACGACTGTTTCCTTCCTGCTCATCCGCATCCCTTAGGCTGTCATCCACGTGTCCAGCAGGTCAACGATAGACCAAGAATCTGTTACATCCGACTGCAGTGAACAGATAAAGATAACAACTGGACACATGAGACTTATATCTGGGTCATTTGTCACATGATGCGTAATGTACTTGGTTCACCACAAAACACGGCTGCCCCCACCTGCAGCCTGCAGAGCCCATCAGCCCATTTGCGTTCATGTTCAAGGGGTCATCGTGAATGGAACCCACACTGAGAATAAGCACACTGTTCTAAAAACGGTACCAGAGAAGAGATCTTGCCATTCGGTGGTAATGCAGCAGTGTTAGCGAAATTCAGCAGCATCCGACCTCTTGTAACAACGAGGTATGCATTTCCCGTTTTCAGACACCTTTAAGGTGCAGCTACCTAGAAGCTTGAGAGGAGTACAACTGAGAAGACTGCAGTGTGCAACCTACTGGGATAGAATGTACACTATCGGTCCAGTGGCGCCACAGCTTATTCCCGCGGAGCTGTGACTTTGCCGGGCCACGGGGAGGCGGGTTAGGACCGGGCTCTGTGAATGGGTCAGGTGGGGGTAAGTCGGGTCCCTGCACCTCCCCTTTCCAATGAGGATAGAAAGGTTAAGAGTCAGAGAGTGATACCGCATATCGGTTGAAAGCCGGCAGTAATTGCTTTCCCCTTTGCCTCGGCGTTCCCGCAGATGTCTGGCAGGCGGCACGAGATCCTTTCCGCTGCTGCTTTTTTACCACGCCGGTGCACACTTCAGGCCGTGGGACCGGAATCCCTCTGAAACACACACTCGTTCCCTTCGGCCGTCTATGGGCCTGATTGAGACATATCGTTTGTTCCTGTTGATCTGTTCAGTCCCCCTCCCAAAATCAAGCATGGGAATTGTTTCCCGTTGCCCTCGATAGCCCCTTTCTAGGGTCAGCACCGGTTCACTTCCTTTCATCGCTGTGCTCAGGTTTACCCCTCTACCGCTGGAATGGACCTCTACAAAGCACGTCGGAGTCGGCCTAAGCGTTGCCTGGTTCTGGGCTGAAAATTGGATTATTTCCGTGACTGTAAAGTATTCCGAACAGATCGGAGGACATTGAAGGAGGTGGAGGTTAAACCACCCACCCCCACCACCCCACTCCCGAGTGTCACATGCAGTTCCGTGTCTCAGCTTTGGGTAACGGTCCACAGATGTCGCGATGGCGAAGACCTTCGGAGTGCATTTCTAGCGGGGTAATCAAAGTGGCCCGTGTTTTCATACTGCCTGATGTTCTGTAAACACGTCGCCAATTTATGAGCTGCAGCATGTTAGTGGTTAGGGGAAGACAGGGCCTTTTCCTCGGTCATATTGATTACATTATACCGAATGGGGGGAAGCTGTGAAAAGCCAGAGCAGCTTAGCAATGTGTCATGCAAGCTTTAGCCTCCTACACGGCCACGTTTCACTCAGCACAACATACTCAAACGGGAATTAATTAATTAGCCTTCCAGGGATACAACATAACTGTGTAATACTTGATCATGATTTTAGACAATTTAGAGTCAGAGATGAGGCTGATGTTTGTTGAATTGGATGGGACTCATCTATGGGCACTTAGGAAGGCCATTGAGATGCTCATACTACAGCCTTCCTCAGTCCAGCTTCTCCTGTCTCTTGTCACTGTCTAACTGGCTCCTCTGTCACCTCTATCGCAGAAGAAGCTGACTGCAGAGTGTGTCTTCCGGGAGCAGTTCGAAGAGAACTGGTACAACACCTACGCCTCCACGTTGTACAAGCACACGGACACCGGCCGCTACTATTACGTGGCTCTGAACAAGGACGGCTCACCCAGGGAGGGGGGCAGGACTAAAAAACACCAGAAGCTCACCCATTTCCTGCCACGGCCTGTGGAGCTCAAGAAAATACCCCAGGCTTATAGAGACCTGTTCCAGTACAGGTGATGAGGGCCCCTGCTCTGGGAAGAGGACTTGGGGGAGGGGGGGGCACGGACAAGGGGGACTCAGGATATTCTCCCATTGCTCCTCACCTGGCGGTGTTTATGTTTGTATTCTGGTCCTAACGACATGCACTCACTAGCAGTTCCTGATATAAACATTGCGTGTTGGTGTTCCAGGATGTATCCGCTTCATTTTTTATTTTTTCCTTAACTGCTTCAAGCTACAGAGGGAGAAGGACACCCTTTTAAGTCGCAGACGCCAGCTGAAGTCCCAGGAGCATTAGCGACGATCTTTTGGCTGTGGAACCGTTTTCAGTGCAAACTGAGCTAACAGCTGAACTGACTGGATCAGCTGTTGTGAATCTATTCCGGGGGCTCGCCGTTCTCTGAGGATGAGGGATCGCACTGGAGAACGGGTCCGAGAACCCAAGGCCGGCTCCTCAGAGTGTCCTATCCCGTCGGCCAACCCCAGGCTACAGGTGTTTGACTCTGGACTCCCACGTCATGCAGCGGTCAGTGACTCGGATGCAGTCCGCCGGAACCCACTCAGAAGTGCCTTTGGCGTTCGCGACCACGTCCTTCCGCTTCTTACTAATCCACAAGCACTGAAATCTTTGTGAAGGTGGATTTCGGGCCTCACCATTAACCGGCATCGCGAAGCATGAGGGACCTCGCACTTAGCTTCCCGATTGTACGCTGCACAAAAGATGCACGACTCCGGTTTGGCCGACGAGGGATCAAAACAGCTTCCTAGTTACCGCATGCCCCCCCTGCAGCTTCATTTACAAGTGCAACGAAATTAGCTCGACCTGAAAGATGAAAGGCAGCCCTCCCTGTTTTCTGAACTGGCGAACGACAATCAACAGTTACTCATGAGCAGTAAAGGGGGGGGGGAGCAGTGGTTTACGGGAGGCAGCGAGCAAAAAATTGGATAGTGCGCATGAAAAGACGGGGGGGAAAAAAACGGGAGTGCTTAAGAAGGAAAACAAAGTGCGAGTTAACCGGGCCGCTTCCCAGGGCATTGGCCCAGAGTGACGAATGAGCAATCTGCACTCTGAGACAGTGGAAGATTGATGAACACTTAACAGCAAGCCCTCAAAATTAAGGATCATCTCTCTGAACTTCCTGGGGGGGGTCTGTTCATCACAGTGAAAACTAATAGCAAACATATTATCACCGTGGGGGGGGTGGGGGCAGAATGCTGCTGGAAATAGGCTTCGGACTTTGTTACTCCAATCACAGCCAGGGTTATGGTGTTCTCAGAATGCTTGTTATGTTGGTGTGTGAACTGCAAGAGATTTACAGTGTTCATGCTGTCAGAAACACTATTAAAACCTTAACAATGGCAGTGTAAATATGGATGAGCCTATTTATAAGATGTACAATATATTTATTTTCTACGTACAAATATATATATATATATATTTATTTATTGCAAAGATTTTATTTTGTAATGAACTTGAGAAGTTAACAATTGTAGGTTCTACTGAAAAACAAAAAAAAAACAACAAAAAAGAGCAGAATTCACCTGACAATAAAATTGTCTCACTATTTAATCTTCATTTTGAGTGACCGTTTTGCTTGGAAAGATAATAATAAATCCTCCATTACTAATTAAAACCTGCTTTTTGAGAAAACATGAGTGGCTTGTTTGGGTCTGGGCAGCTATACGGTTAGTTGCTGTGATACGTGTGACAGGGACACCTCCCTAATGTGAAGCCTTGACCGTTTGGCCAAGAAAAAGAAGTGGAAAACAAACTTCAGTTTGTGATAAATAAGTTAAATCGACATCACACTGAGGCATATTGTACACATTAAGGGCTCTCAGTATTAGCCCTGGTACACGGTTTTCAAATACTGGTCATCACTCTAACCAGTAACAGGTGTAAAGTCACTCTGCAGCAGAAAATAATTTAACTGAACGCAACATTCCCATACCAGGGATCAAAGTCTAACTGAGAGAAGTCAGTTTCCTCTGCCTTGAATCGGAATTCCAGAGCACCAGTGCTGCAAACTCAAAGTGATCCATCTCTCCCGAGATCTGGACGTTTGCTCATGATGTAAAGAGACGGCTCTTGGCACGCGCCCCCCCTTCTCATCGCAGGAGGAATAAATCACGTCTCTGGCGCAGGGGAAGAGGGGGACAGGGGCGGTCAGGCCGGTGGCATAGGCGGCCTCAAGCCCTCCCAACCACTGTGTTCCCACCTCCGCCGTAACGTGGACAGTGGACGAGAAAAACACGCGTGGGGACCGGTGACACCAACTCACTTTGCTCTCCTCAACCTTGTTCTTTCGACCCGTGCAGCCATTTGAAATTCGCCTCGAATGCGACTTTCCTGATGGGGAACATCAGGGCAAACTGGGAAAAGGGTTCAGAGCTGGGAACGTCATCCCCCCCCCATACGTGCCGATGAATTGCATGAGTGGCAGCAGAGATGGTGGACTGCGGCACCTCTCTCAAGCACGGGGAATTGGGGGGGGGGGTCCAAATTTGGACTAGCAGCAGTAATCTGGGCCTGAGAAAGGAGATGGATCAACATTTCAACATCTGCAATAGTTGTAATGTTTCTGTACTGGCAGATTCTTGCAAGCTGTGAAGGCGAAGCTCCCGAGAGGGAGACTGAAAAGCGAAAGACAGGGCAGAGAAGAAAAAAATGATATTTTATATATAAAGACCTGGCAGCTCCAGAAATGAAAATAATACAGAGAACACAAAAAAGGTGATGGTGAAGGAGGGGGAGTGGATAGATGTGAATGGTGTGAAAACTGAATGGTGTCCAGAGTCGGTCCATCTGGGCACGGTGCTCACGGGGCCAACATAAAAGCGCCACGGCTCCAGGACCCTGACCGGTTGTGCAGGAGACGGGACGGCTGGGTCCGACCGGCTGGATCCCCTTCGAGGTGCATGTTGCTTGCTGAAGTCTCACACAGACATATTTCAGACTGACGAGACTCAAATGTCGATAAATAAAACACTTTTTAGGTACACGTGCCACCCTAATCACGAGTGTTACAGTCGCGTGCCGCAATACGACGTTTCCGTCAGTGAAGGACTGCATACAGCACGGCAGCTCCAGGAGATAACAGCTGAAAAATTCCCATCGCCTAGCGACATAACCGTTGTAATACGACGCATTTCTCACATTTTTGTGATGATGCTGGTGTAAACAAACCTACTGTACTGCTAGTTGTATAAAAGTATAGCACGTACAATTAGATACAGTATGTATATCTTGAAAACTATTACTGGTTTATATATTTCCTATACATTTTATCGCTATTTAAGCTATACCATAGGTGCTATAGCACAGGTGTGTAGTCGACTATACAGTCTCAGTACTCGGATGTTTCCACAACGTCAAATCACCTAATGATGCATCCCAGAATGCATCCCGGTCTTTAAGCGACGCATGACTGTATGAGACTTCACATTCATTTCCAAGTGTTTTACAAAGTACTGTTGAGCACATCAATAGCTCTCCTATAGGCATAACGGACAAAACCAGTAAAAGGTAAAGATCTGGTAGCGCGTGTCTCGCGCACAAAGGCTCGACACACAGAAAGACGCGTCAGGAATACGAGAAAAACACCCTTTTGGTCACTTTATTAAATGTAATATTAAATACTTATCTAGTAAATAGCAGATCAGATTAATGGCAAAACAAGGAGGTGTATTCACTAACATGAGAACATCCTCGAGGGATTAAAAAGTTCCTCTATATTACTGAAATACACCTTGTGCAATTTGAAGATGACAGTCTCCGATAAGAGAATTTAGTTCCTTGTCATGACATCTATAACGCGTTAGCATCAGAAGCGAGAAATGTGCCGAAGTAGAACACAACACAAGTGGAACGAAAAAAAACAAAAGGGAAAAAAAAAAAAGTGAACTGTACCCACAGTACTATGCTAGGCAACACTTTACAACAAGAACTTGAGGTTACAAAAGTCCAGAGAATCCAGCAAGCAGATTTGGACGACACAGGCATTCCATACCATGATCAGCGACATCTAGCGTAACTGCTTCGAAGCGTAATACAAAACGAAAAGGTAATAAAAAAAAAAGATAGCTGATGCATCTTAAAATTCATTTAACAAGTTGCGCAGGAACTTGACGTAAGGCCATAACGTTCGTTTGAGTATTCCTCTCCGGTGTTGCCTCCCGATTCTCCTAGAGAACCAGGTGTCTTCATAGCTGTCCGTCGCAGAGATGGGTGAAGGAACCTACTTGGGGGATAGTGTCTTTGCCTCGAGAGGGCAGGTGCTTCTATATCACAGAAGTGTGTCACAAGCAATACTATGGTCCCACTTACGTGTTAGGCTTTTATATTAGGCTTTCATGTAACATATAAAAACACTTTAAATAATTAACAGCCCTCCTTTAAGGGGGAAAAGGAATCGTGAGGAAAAGAATGATGCAATGCTTAAGAGCATTTGTGGGGAATTTTTTTTTTTTTTTAAATACCTGGTAAAATGGAAAAAAAAAAGTTGAACAACATTAAGGATATATATATACACGCACACACACACACGCACGTTTTCATACCCCTTCAAATTGTCCGTAGACATTTTGCATACTTCTCTCAGGGTTAAAATTTGTTTTAAATCACACTGTCCAGAAATGTTCAGGGTGGAACCCTTGGCAGAGTGGAGAGAGTATGCCGACTGGGGGGGTGGGTTTTGGGTGCTTTTGAGTCAGCTAGTTGCCCTTGGAGGGGCCGGGGTTTTTGTTCAGCTGGGTGGTGGTGGAGGGCACACTCTGCAGGGCGTGAGACAGCTGGCTGCCCAATTGCTGGTAAAGCCCCAGGAGTTCCATCTGGCTCAGTCCCCCCGGACCGATCATGCCGTTCTGCAAGGCCAGCTGGCTCAGGAGGTTGGCCCGGTTCGCCATGGCGATCTGCTGCTCCTGCATCTTCCTGTTGGTGATCACCTTCTGCACGTACATCATCAGCTGCGGGGAGGAGAAGATGGGGAGTCAGGGGACACGTGTGACGGACCGGCAGGAAAGGCCCCGGAGCCCAGCTTCCGGCCGGCCGGCTCACCGTCTGCTGCTTGTTGAGCACGTCGCGGTACACGGCCTCCCGTCGCTTCAGCTCCAGCTCCAGGCTCGCCTGATGCCCGAGGGCCATGGACTGCACCTGTGCCTCCGTCAGGCTGCGGTTCTCCACGCGCTGTAAAGGCAAGCGAGCGCCCGTCACACCTGCGATCGCTCCCTCCCGCCAGTTCCAGGAAATCCTAAACACAGCCCGGCCGCTCCGCGTCACTCCCCAGGACACTCACCAGCCGCTGCATGGTTTCATCCAGGGACTCCCTAGGCAGGGACTTGAGTGCGTTAGTGGCCTCGATCACCTTCTGCCTCCCCTGGTTAACAAGATCCTGTCACCAGGAAAACAAGCATGTGAAAACAGGCAGCAGCACAGCAGAGCGCCGTGCCGGATCGTCGCCGTTATAAATATCGACGGGCGCTGTTCGCCCCGAGCCCCAAGGGCAGACGACTCGCGGGAAGCTCCACAGACCTCCAGCTGTTGGTTGGTCATGGTGGCCAGAGCAGCCACGTTGAAGGGGAAGTAGGAGTTGGGGGCGGCCATGCCCATCTGGTTGTAGGACGGCTGGTTCACCCGCAGAGAGAGACCCTGTGTGTGTGAGAGAGCGAGAGAGAAGGCGGCAGCCTGGTAAGTTTCAGAGCAGAAAAAAAATACATCAAGCAGAGTGTTTTAACTAGTGGGCCCAAGATTGCTGTTTTTTCAAATCACCCTAAACTCACTGAAAAAAGGTGGAAAATAATAATCCTGGAATTTCACATGTCGGTCTAACCGCCACGCCGCAGTTTTTCCCCTCCTGAACACACGCTCTGTTACCCAGCATAAACCTGCACTACAGGCCCGATCCCAGCTTACTCATTTGTTTATCTCCTATAAACACAGCCCCCCTTCCCACCAAAGGTCACCACAACGGCCGTGGGGAGCAGATGCGCTGTGCTCCCCCCCCCCAGTGGGACACCCCGTGTTCCAGTGAGCCAGGCCAGGCTTCGGCAGGTGCGGAACGCAGCTGGGCCTGCGGTCTGGATGCCATTAGACAGCGAGAACGATGTATCCGTGGTCTGGATGGCGCTGTCTGTGAGCCAGGCGATGGAGTGTCAACCACGTCTCTTACCACATGCCCGCGCTCGCTGTCACACACACACACACACACACACACACACACACACACACACACACACACACACACACACACAGGTTAGTAATTGTATCCTTGTGGGGACTCTCCAGTCATTTCTATGGGAAAAAGTCTAATCCCAACAAGATGACCTTAATCCCTACCCAGCCCTAACCTTACTCATAAGTAACCAAACAAAATATGAGACTTATTACGTTTTTGGTTTTTTGATTGCAGTCACAGATCTTTGTGGGGACCTGAAGAATGGTCCCCACAACGTTAAAATAACAGGTTTTTATTGCATTGTGGGGAACATTTGGTCCCCAAAATGTAATAGACATAATCCACACACACACCTGACCCATTGGCAAAATTGTGTTTTTAAAAATAAATAAATAAATAATAACCACAATTCACAATTTAATAAGAAAAATTCATCCTCTGCACATTCTGAAGTCCTTGGGGACGGAACAGAAGCCATGAAGGTCGGATTTCGCTCTGAGCCCAGCGAAGACGACTTTACCCCGATTTTCCATTTCCTGGATTCAAAATACGACATATGCTTGTGAAGCCATTCGCCGAGCAAGTCACGGAGGGGCGGGACAAGGGGTGCTTAGCCCGCCCCTGAGGATAATGCAATCACCGCCCCCCCCCCCGGCTGGGCTCCGCCACTCGCTCTTATGATTTTTACATGAAGAATTCATCCTCTACCATTATAATCTAACGGGTCTTTTACCCTCAGTTGTCATAATACCAGAGATGATGTAGGTTGTGTACAAATGGTATTAGCGTACGTGTTTATGTATGTCTCCAGCTACGGGTCGTTTTCACTCCAATATTGGGTTCACCACGTTTAACCTTCCGAAATTAAGACTTTTTTTTTTAAAATATTACGGAAAAAAAAACAATGGTCAGGAAGCAAGGTTTCCTGGTTTTGGTGATCATTCAGAAAATGCGACCCAGGATTACAAAGGTCACAGCAGTAGAGAGGATCTCTAGTCAAAAATGGGGGATCGTTCTCATGCAGATTCCATGTTATAGGAAAGCGGGGGGGGGGGGGGGGCTAAGATCACACAAGGGCAGGACGGGGGCTTGTGGCTGGACAAATAATAATCATTAAAGTGAGTTACGATGGTGCAGACTATAGGATTACACTGCCACTGAAGGATGCGAGAGACTTACACCGCACCCCGTAATTCCTTTCCAAAAACTCTATTAATTAACCGATGACATATGTTGGGGGAGAACAGCCAACCCAACCTGCCCCCACATAATCTGGAGACAATGGCAAGGAAGCCAGGCATGGTTCACTGAGTCACTGAGCTCACGGCCCGTTGATTCCCTCCGAAAAGGGGCTTTAGAGAAAATAGAGAATTAATAAATAAAAATCTCACTTTTAAGCACTGATATACCTGGGGGAGATGATTTCATAAGCTAAACAGCAGGCTTTTTCCACCACACGAGGACCAAAGATTTCCAAGAAGCGCTTTAGACGAGGCTGAGAGCCACCTCACGCCGATCTGTCGACCATGGGGATGGTCCTCGTTTCAGGTGTGGTTCTGAAGAAACAGATGACCACCGACTGGAAAAAGGCGGATTATCTGCCAGATAACCGTGTGAAGGTTGCCTGGTTCAATCAGGCCAAAGAAGGAATCGCGTTAAGCACTGCATAATCCGATCTACATTATGGTTACTACCCAGCACCAGATGCCAGCAGTACTGTCCGACATTCATGAGGAAGACCCAAACCCCCTCAGCTATGTACACGGATCAGCCAGCAGCCGATAAAATGATCAAAAGCACTGAAGGACAGCACTGAAAAATGTTCCACGGGAAACCTACCAATAGAGATGCACAATCTGATGATTTTAAGTTGTGATCGATCCTGAAGACATGTACGATCCACTTTTCACGTGAATGGTAGAAATCATGCTGCTTTATGTGTAACATTTCTAAACAACGATGGCCAGTAATAACGCGTGTCGCTGCCTGATCCGCACCACACCTCCTCGTGCGTCACGGCAATACTCACATTGGGCCTCATGCAAGAACTACTTGTCCGAACAGATTTGTTCGTAAGTTGCTAGTACCAGTGATATAGCAGAACTTGCAGCATTCACCAATATTCTCATATTTTGAATATTCTCTTAGGTATGATCAAAATGTCCGACAGGTCTTGACCACTCATAAAAGTCATGTGCAATTAGTCTGTGGTTATTTAAACCTACAGTAGTGGCCAAAATTTACTTCCAATTTAGAGATTGCAGAAATTTATTCAACTGTTGCTCCAGTTGCTTCTTTAATCGTCCAATGTATATTGGTAAACATTTTTTGAATGTTTATAAACATTACTGCCAATATCGTGCAGCAATTTTTAAAGCGTGATGCCAAAAACGCTAGGTGTTTCCACAATCTCTCACCAATGGACTGTATTAGTCTGAAGCTATTTTGACTTTGGAAATTCATATATACAGTAACTTTCACATTCATGTGTGTGACATTCACAGTTTTGGTTATTCATGATTGCCCATGAACAATTAAGCAGGAATATTTTTGGAGCTTGCTGAAAATTTGCAGACAAGTAAGACAAAAACAATAGAGGAAATGATTTGGATCACATAAAATCATATAATATAGAAATATTAGCGTGAGTGCATCTTTAATATTAAAAGTCTTGTACGCGGTCTTTGTCACCATAGAATCTTGCGTTTCTCACAGTGACTTTTCAGTGCCATTGATTGTGCATTACGGAGTCCAAACTTTTGTGCTCCCAGGGCGTATAGTAGTAACTTTGTACTTAGCGGGGCATAATTTAGATGGTTTGTACATTATATGAAGAGGTCTTGATAGGAAACGACTAAGTAATTTAACATACAAAGGGTACAAGTACAGTACTGTTTTTTTCGGAAATTGGTAATATACATTTTATGTTATCGTTCAGGATAGCAGACTTAGGGGTTGAGGATAGAGGGGAAGTATTCGCGAATTTTCACATTGGTGGGGACGTTCTGCCCCCACCCTTGACAATGAGAAAGGATTACTGACAACATCCTGTTCGACTATACAATTCAAATCATCATATCATTCTAAATGTATTTGTATAGCCTAACAATATCATCAGTAATATTAATGGGCTATTGATGCTATTGTACAACGATGCAATATCAGGATGAGCATCTCAAACTGCAAAATGACTTGAATCAGGCTCTAATTAAAGGCCCCTTGATTCCATAGATGATGATGTGTTAAAGCAGGACTTCAGTCTCTGGACTTGCAGAGTTCTTTTTTTCCGCATTTGATGCCATTTTTGCGAATGTACACATCCTGACATGAGCCAGGACGCAACATTGTTTAATATTTAAAATAAAGTTTAATTCAGGATTTAATGACCATTTTGAGAACAGTGTCTTTAATGCAATATTGTATTTTAAATGGTGCTAATAGGCAAGTCCTTAAGCTTCTTTGAGTCTGGATATTCTTGATAGTACATTTCAAATTAGGAAGAAAGATCACAATTCAGATTGTTTTATAAAGACTAATATGATTTGCAGGAAAGATCGCCCACTCTGACACTAGGGTAACCAGATAGTCCATGTCAGAGAGGACACTTTGGTCTAGGACAGGATTTGTAAACTATCATTTCAATTAAAAGGACCTGGAAGCATCGAGTTCTTGCTGTGTGCTGATTGGTCAATCTACTATAATCATGCATGTGTCACTAATGTTAATGTGAAACAGCAGGATGAGTCTTTCAATCAAGGACACAAACCAGTAAAAGCACAAGAAGAGCTGTCCTAATTAGCCAAGTACAGGAACCTTTCGGTTTTAAAGTAGTTTGTAAAACACGAAGTACCTCATGGTGTCCTCCCTGACATGGGTTATCTGGTCACTCTACCCTACGGACCAACATATTTTTCAGTATCTTGCATCTGCTTGTATCTTAGGGGGTCTGGGTTTGACCAGCTTGAAGATGCCTGGAGTTCAGCTGGCTAACGGACTTATTTAATGGCATTTTAAGCACCTTTTTTCAGGCCACATCTCACGTCCATGGTAACAAGGAACTGAAGTTTGTTCCCATTGGCCTGGTTCATCCTCCTCATGTGATCCCAGGTACGTCATGCTTGCTTTGTTGGAAGTTGTATAGCTCCTGCTCCAATACTGCTAACACCAGTGGTTCCCAATACAGTCCACAGGGACTCACAGCAGGTCCACATTTTTGCTCCCTCACAGCTCCCGGTAGAGGGAGCAAAAATGTGGGATTGGGAAACACTGGCTTACAGGTGTACCTAGGCATTTACTGAAAGCTAAGTTTAGCTGTACTTATGTCTAGTTGCCTGTTTGACAGCATTTTTGTTTGAAAAGTGCTATTTGCCATAGACTGGCTGAACAGCACCACCTCTGTCCACCCATTTTGATCCTGAGCCACTCTAAATTAAACCATGAAATGAGGTTTCCTATTTAGGAAGGGGCTTAAGATATAGTTCCTGCTAGCCTAGCGCTACGTCCGCAGGATGGACAGGGCACAAACCTTCTTCTCGGCCTCGTACTCGGCCCAGGCGGCCTTGCGGTCCTCCTCGCTCAGGGCCTCCTCCTCCTTGTGGTCCAGCAGCGAGTCGTGCTCGTGGTAGCCCACAATCTGCTCCTTGAAGCTGTGCAACAGCTCTGCCAGAAGTGGGTCCTGCGAGAGAAGTGGGGGGGGGGGGGGGACAGGTTTAAAGCCCCGCGATCAAAGCTAAAACCCTTAGACCTCAACCACAGTGGAGAAGATGGGGTGCCAGTTTGCAGTGATTCATGACACCATTGACATTTCGTTAGCACAGGTCAAAGACCCTGGAAAACAAACTCCTAGCCCCATGTTTGTTTGCTTGAATTAAATCAAATATTAAGATTAATACCATTAATACCAATATTAAGATTAATACCATACTGAATATGTGGGCAGCTGGTTAGCACCCATGCCACGCAGCTGCTTGGGCGAGCGCCCCATAGCGGACACGTTTTGAAAGGATTCAGAGGGTTTTCACGTGATTCTGGGTTTCCATGGCAACACTGTTATTGAAAACAATACCTGAGTTAAAAAAAATAAAAAATTCTCAGCCAAGCCAGTTCATGCAAACGTGGTTTAAATTACGCTACGCCCTATGTGTTTGCTTTTCTTTGTCTCGCCTTTACGTTAAATGGACTCCGCGCTCTGGAAACCGTTGCACGTTGTTCCCCTGCACCCTGCGCCTGTTTGATCTCAAGCTCCACCCACTCCCCCTCGACCCCGCCTACTTCCACTGAAGAGTGACAATGATTTCACCTCTGCAAACAAAATTAATCATAAAAGTCAAAGTCAGAGCAAAAAGAAGAAAATGAAAGAGGAAAAAAAAAAGACTTGTTAGAAAATTAAGGATTGATTGCAAGCTAGCTTTGCATCAGGCTAGAATAAACAGAAAATAAACAGACGACCCAACTTGGCGAAACCAGATCCGTGGCTAGGAGGGGAGTTATGAACAGACCAGATCGGGCTCTATTTTTGGGTGGAACGAAACAAAACGAAAGATAACGTGGCCGAGACAGGTAACAATAACAGAGGCATGCTTTCCAGATGACGCCGGGGAGGTGAAATGCACTGCAGGACGACGGAACGCGCGCTCACAAGGCCTCGGCGCTAAGTGGCTCTGATGGCCGGAAAACAAAAACATGTGGCAGCAACGAGCTCAATCACGATGGCGACGGCCCACCCCCTGAGAGGGAGTCAGAAAAGCGCAGAGGAGACGTGCGCCTGGCCCAGTGCAGACATGGAGGGAGCTCGCCTCTCTCTGAGGCGCCGGGCCACACCGCTACAAGATTTCCAGAGTTGGACAGAGGGTGGGGGAGGGGTGACAGACTTTCCCGTGTGCGGTGGGAGAGGTGTGGAGACTGGTCGATGCGTGTACAGAGAAGATACGCCGTGGATGCTTGTTAGAATGTGAGCCCCGGTGGGGGGGGGGGGGGGGGGGGGCAATCTGATGATTAAGCCACTTGCTTACATCTCCCACAAACACAGGCCCTCTCTGTGCTCTCATTTCCAGCGAACCCCGAGTTAAGCCTTATCGGAACCGTGTCCAATTCCAGGGCCGTAAATGGGTCACGGAGCCTCGGGGTCAGATGGCAGCATGGCAGTCCTGGGTTTGTGGGAGGGGGGCAATGGGTGCAGAGAGATTCCTAATTAATTTCTGGGCTGAGCTCCCAGGGTGGTCCGGTCTATCTCTGAGCTGCTCAGAACACATGCGCCTCTTATGTCTGAACTAATAAGGAGCTGCTTCTCCCCCCCCCCCCATGTGGGCTGCCTGCTAACCTGCCGGGTAAGGAGACGGCCCCCTCCCCCCTTCAGAAAAACCTCTGTTGGGGGGGGGGGGGGGGGGGGGGGAGGGTGGATTCCCAACGGGAGAAATGTAAACGACCTGACCGCAGTGAGCAAGTCTCCTGGCTGGAAGCAGAAAACAGGGCAGGAGTCCAGGTTCTCATCCTAGCAACACAGTTAGGGAGCTCCAGGGGCATGAAAATGCTGGCCTGCATCGGGTCCCAGGTGAACGGCAGCCCCAGGACGGTGCTGGGCTGGGCTGCAGCACCTCACTGGGCATGGAGGCCAGCCTGCAAACACCCTGCCCCGTTCCTGGGCCCTGCACACCCTCCAGCAGCGAGTTGGCGACGTCTTAATGCTGCATAATGGTAAATTACTTAGGCCATCCAGAGTAATCAATTTCTCTTGCGTTTATCTTGAATCATACTCCTGGTGATGCATATGAAGATTCACTAGGGCAGCTGGTTGAAAACTGCTTTGGGGGGGGGGGGGGGGGGGGGTAGTCAAATTAACACAAAAGCAGAAAGGGAAATTGACAGATGCTTGAAGAGCAAACAATCTTGGAAAAACAGCCCTCCCACAAATGATGCTAAACATCACATTTACCAGAGCCTCTGTAAGGTCGTGCCTGATGCTGACCTGATTGCGGCCACCAGCTCTCCTGCCCTGTTTCGCTATGCCAACAAAGCTGGCCAGAAGCAGAAGGTGCCGTGCCAGGGGGCACTGCTCAGGGCAGGGAAAGCACTTGTCAGGCGGCAGGATTGTACTTTTGCATACATATTAATTTTCTGGAAAGATATTTTTAATGGCTATAGGTTGTAATGACAATTTTTGCTATTCCCAAAGCATGCTAGTGTGCTAAACATTAAAAACTGGCCCTTCTAAGCAGTACGACCCCACTTCTAACAGGGATGTCATTTCTAATTTTTCATCTTTAGTCAACGATTCAGAGTACAAAATGCTGAAGTGTTACATCATTAAAAAGGGATGCCGGTGTGTTAGCTGCCGCAAATCCCCAGAGGAGCAGCCCTGTCTGAGAAGCATGGGAGGGGGCAGTGGTGATATTTGTAATACCAAACCTCGGTCTGTCAATGCCG
The DNA here is from genome assembly GCF_048594095.1 of Paramormyrops kingsleyae. Classification (NCBI taxonomy): domain Eukaryota; kingdom Metazoa; phylum Chordata; class Actinopteri; order Osteoglossiformes; family Mormyridae; genus Paramormyrops; species Paramormyrops kingsleyae. Next base: position 25,301,902 of record NC_132806.1, on the reverse strand, counting down.
AGCTCCCAGCTAAAGGCGAGTGGCATGCAGCTTGGTGTAAACACCGGTGTAGGTCCGCCACTTCCGACTGGGCTGCACGCCCAATAGTGCGTCTCCTAGCCTCTGATGGCGGCCGCCCGATTTGGAGCACCGCGGAGTCCGAACGGGCCTCACTGTATTCCCGGGAAGGTGCTAGATCTTCCTCAGAGCCGTTATAGCCCTGCATTTAGGGAACCGGGCTGTTTTCGGAATGAAGCGCGGACCAAACTCAACATCTGAGCTGGCTCATTAGAAGCAAATTCCTGTACCTAATTAAAAACACGGAGGCCTGCCCCGCTGCGCAGGATGAGCCCCGGAGGGCAGAATAACGGTAGCAAATGACCCCTTTTCCCACCTGCGACCTGCTGTGATAGGTTCAGCATTATCCCCCCCCCCCCCATTCTATCCGGGCAGCGGTTCTGACTCATCAGCAGGACCAGACCTGCAGCATAGCTCAACCACCCCCCCATCCGACACTGGTTACTCAAAGCTCCCCAGGCAGAATCGGACTGCAGTGTGGGCGGCTCTCATGCCGCCCTCCGGTGTTCCCCTTTGTCATTACAGAACAACAGATTTCCTTTGTCTCCAATTAGTTCCTCTGAAGATTATAAAGACATTTTTTGTAGGGGTTGGAGGTCGGGGCAGGGGGATGATAAATTAGATGCCTGTTTTGAAGCTTCAGAGACCTGCTCAAATGAGGGTGAGACACTTTTTTTTTCCTTTTAAACGATAGCAGGCTAAGTTTGGGTTAAAGATGGGGGAGATGTGGCCAGTCCGAAAGATAACCTCAAACACTCGGGGTGGATATGACTGGGCCGCAACTCCTGGATTGTCTTCCTCAGAGAGGCATTTCAGCCTCTCTGAGGAAGAGGAGACAGAGCCTCTCCATGACGACACGATCCCATTACATGCAGACACTGGCCGGCACACTTCGAAGGGAATCCTTCATTCTTCCCACTTAATCCGAGGAACTGCCTTCTGACCTCTTGTCAAACTTTAAACATTAACTAGCAGGATCTCTGAACACCACCCTTTAAGGGGAAAAAAAAAAAAATCATATTTCCTGATCAATCAACTTATTTGACATTAATTCATGACTCAGAGGTGTCTGATGGGAAGGCACACAGTTATTAACCTCACACCTGCCCCTCTAGACATAGGACAGCATCACCCAGACCCTCTAATGTGTCCAAAAATACAGTCAGACACATGCGTGCAACATGGGTGGCTATGAGTAACTCCATACCAGATCCTTAGCCATGTCTTCTGAATTTATCCATTACAGAAAAATGCAGACTTTTTTGGCCACGCTACTGGAGAGCAACTTCAAACGAGCGGGTGCCCTTTGCAAGTTAGGACTGCCTTGCATTTATAAGACATTCGGGCCCAGCTCTATGGTGGGACCGTGTATTAAAAAAAACGATGAGCACATCTCGCGGACCGAAACGTCCGTAATCAGCCGCTCCGCAGTGTTCAAAGTAAAGGCCGTGACTTGTGATTATCCGCTCGCGACTTCAGAGGTATGTCTAACGACTACCCCGGTGGTATTTGACGTCCCGGAATCGCTCACATAAATGAAGTCAAAACAGAGTCGCGCAGCTGTTCCCCCAGCAGCAGCTGCGGAGCAGAAGACCCTGCAGGCAGGACGCTCCGCCTGAGAGCCTGGGCACTGCTGGACGCCACGTCTAGGGCTCTCGTGCCATGTTCTTTTAAGACCTACCTGATCTGCGCCAGCACTAATCACAACAGCTACTCATGCTACCCAGACATCAGGTGAACAAGAGTTTGGGGCATGAAATGTCACCATGATATGTTTTGTAGATCTTTGATTCCTTTTTTCTTTCACATTTCCAACCATAAAATGCGAATTTTTGACAAATATTAATGAGGAAGACACACAACTGCTCAACCCCACTCCTTACTAGAAACTATGTTTTTGAAAAGGCATTAAGGAATGTTACTAATTGAACAATTAAGTACACATAAGGTTATTTGTCCCTATCGTCAAGTCAACTTCCGTCTGTATGACAAACAGAAGTATCTAGGAGGAGGAGAAATCCAATCTTGAAACAAAGATATTAATGCATAAGTGACATTATGAGCTCTTCCAGTCAAGGAGGAATGTTCTGGAAATAGCACTCAGCTTTGTCTGGTCAGCCTCGTGATTTAACACAAGTTTATGATCTTAGAGGGGGTGACTGCAGGCTCCAGAGACCATAAGCTTGCTTAATTTCTGCCCTATTCCTACCTCAACACACAAACACCATACCTATGTTTACTAGGCCCTGGAGGGTTTGACACTATCATCCACAATTGACCCATTGCACAAATGAGTTGGGGCTTCCTTCTGGGTCCATATGTTTTAAGGGTCACCAGGTTAAGGAAAGGATACCCAAATGGCAACAATTTTTATGATCACGTTGGTCGGGGGTCGGTAACAGCTTGAGAGGGCCCACTATATCTGCAGGAAGGGTTAGCTGCTTTGAGTGTGAGTTGATGCCATGATCATAAACAAGAAAGTCAAATCGGGGTCAAAGGGCAATCGCTCAAAGCTAAAAGCTCCACAGGTAGAACCTCCACCTAGTGCAGCAAAGAACGTGGGTTGTATAGAGAACACATATTTCTCGACAAAAAATACGACGTGAAGCTCATGATGTTCATGAGGTCACACCAAATGAAGCCAGATAAGAATATCGCACCATAATTCCTGAAAGGTCACCTAGAGTGACATCCTGTGGAAAAACACATGATTATACATCTGAGGTAAGAACCGTTAAAAGCAAGAGACCCATCTCCCCCCCCCCCCCCCCACAACATACCGCTGAACAACACTGTCAGCTCGTAAAACCCCAGGACCTCTCTCCTCAGCATTGGCGCACCTGCACCCTCCGAAAATAAACGAGGCTGCGCTGCTCACGAAAGCAGCTGCACATCATCTCCGGATGTGGGTGTGCAGACCCTTAGTGCCAGAGATAAGCAGAGATTGACCCCCGGATTTGTTCTGGGGGGGGGTGGGTAGGCTGGACGTCAACTGAGGCCAACGTTATAGTCCTCTTTGTCAGGCAACACCAGTGGTAAACTTGATGGAACGATTAACAACAATTTCCGGCATATACTCTTTAAATCCCGCTGTGAGCTCACGCCTAACCTTAGGCAGCATGGGCGTGGCCCGTTTGCTCTTCTTCTCCGAGTTGGGCTCATCCAACTGGTCGGGCTCGAACGTGTAGAGCTCCGTCAGCTCGTTCATGGTAAAGTGGCGCTCGATCTGCTGCCGGTCCACCACTCGGAAGGACAGCGACTGTTTGGTCACCTGCCGGTCGTAGATCTTCTCCTCCATGGTTCCCTGCGGAGAAACGCCCATCACACAATCGGTGTGGGGGAGGGTCAGTTCTCGGGAAATGCTGTCAACTACATGCCCCCCCCCCAAATAAACTAAATTCTCAGAATCGCGTTTTGGTTTATGCGTTCCCGTGAATAAGCCATACACCAAATGCATCGTGGGAGACTAAGTCGGTATTTACCTGCGCCAAGAACCGGTACACGAACACAGGCTTCAGCTGGCCGAACCGGTACACCCTGAAGATACTCTGAATGTCGTAGGAGGGGTTCCACGAGGCGTCGAAAATAATGACCCTGTTAGCAGCTACTAGGTTGATTCCGAGAGACCCAGCTCTCGTGGAGATGAGAAATAAACGACCCCTGGTGAAGCAAGACAAAATAAATAAAAAAACGCAAGTTATTCCAAGGAATAACATTCTTCCAATAAATGCCTCTTCCGAAATGTAACATCTGGTGGACATAAGCGACCAAATGAGGATATGAAGTTGATCAGTTGTAACCCTGGGTAGCTACCCGGGACCAGACGGGCGACTTGTCGTTAGGTACGACCACAAATCTGCATAAGGAGCGCTTCCTATCGCCTGTGGCCTTTTAACACAGAAAACGCTTTTCAGCCACACGTAGGAGGCTCTCATCGGACTTTCTGGTCGGGGGGGTCGGGGGGGTGCGACTCAATAGCAGTCTGATCACAAACAGGCAGTCTTACCGTATGTTGCTGGTGTCATTGAAGTCTTCGGCCCACTTTTTCCTGGTCGTAGCGGCAGTGGACCCGTCCAGGCGGTAGTAGTCGATGTTTCGGAACCACTTCCCATCTCCTGCGAGAGTGAGGTGGGGAGAGGAAAAAAATAAATAAATATTTTTTTAAAACCCCATCATTTGCAGCTGGTAGGGGTTCCGCAAAGGGCAGCATCAAAGCAGGAGATGCTCACAAATCGATGCCGCATGACAAAAAGATGAGAAAAGGGGGCCTGTGGATTTGTGCCTGGGGCAGCAGGACACTCAGAGACCCAAGTGAAAAATTGTGTTCAGGTATTTACGGGGGGGGGGGGGGGGGGGTTGCAGGCACATGGGCGGGTGGGGAGTGCGGGGGGGGGGGGGGGGGCACAGGCTTTAATATGGCCGCTCCTTCTGCTGGTGTTCACGGCCGGCATTTGAACGTGTTTCCAATTACAGGGCTGTGATCTTTTCGTTATAAATTGCAAACCCTTAAGCAAACATTTTTAGGCGAATTAAAAAAAAAAGAGGGGGGGGGAGTCAAGGTCTAATCATTTTCAAAATGAAAGTAAAAACAGCTGCAGCAGTTTAATTAGGAACATGACCTTATGGCTGGAGGCTGCACAACTGAGTGTGAGTGTGTGTGTGTGTGAGTGTGTTTGTGTGTGTTCCCACATGTGTATGTATCTCAGCTCCTCTGTAAAGTCAAGTGTCAGTTCTGTTGCCTTGGAGTCCGGCAGACGTGTGGACACACATGTGATGGGTGATGCCAGACATGCTATTTGCCTGGAGGTCCCTGGTATCTCCACATATGTATCCATTAAGTAGACCCAGGAAGCTCAGGACAGCAATCGGAACCAGCAGGAGTCGGACCTCAGATTGGGGGCAAGATAAAGCCGTAAAGTGGAGCAGCCACGCAGACGCACAAGATCTGAATTAAGGCCACATGGATTGGTGCTGGCGTGTAAGAGCACCGCTCTGCAGGTCACCCGTCGCAACTACAAGAGACGGGCTTTACAGCTGGTCCTCATTCCATAACAGTGATGGGGGGAGGAAGCCCAGAGCTCACTGCTGGGGTCTCGGCAGGACTTAATGAATAAATAAATACAAACAAACGGAACCAGCAGAGGAATATCCATCAGTACTCAATTGTCAACATCACCTTGGAAACGGAGTTGGGATGGGATAGTTCGGAATGTGATGCGCAATAGCTGAAGGGAAAGTTAGTCCAGAAGGCTTTAACGCCACAAAGCGTCTACTGGGTGTACAGAAGCCCCGCAGATCCCAGCCCAGAGCACCCTCCCCTCTCCCACCGTAGCCCACCTTTATACAGAGAGGGCTTCTCCTCTTCCTTTGCCCTGCAGGCCAGCTCCAAGAAGTCTTCAATCAGGTCTAACGAAATGAGGGACTGGCTGAACACCAGGCTAGAAGTGTGACAGGGAGGAATCAGCCAATCAGCATCGGATAAAGGGTTCACATAACTACAGATGGCAGAGGTAAGAGCCTCCAGCACGTTCTTCACGCAACGAGACTTACACTTTGTCGTTAAGCTCCTCCGCGATCCGGAGAATTTCAAAAAGGAGCACCATCTTTCCGGAATGATCCAAAATCTCGGCATCAGCTTCCGTCACAAAATCTTTGTGCCAGTCAGGAGAGGGACTACCAGGGCCGGAGCTAGAGGTCGCTCTCACTGTTGGGAGACCAAGAAAGAAGGTCGGATGGGCTTCACAGGGACGACCGTCGCGTTCTGTGCTTGACGGCCTGCACTCTAGCTAACTGTAAACAGTATTAAATTGCATCCCCAGTAATTAATAATTCTGTCGACCAATAGAGTCACAACTGACAGTTACGGTTCATAAATGCACACAAGAATGGAGGGGGGGTGAATGATCCCCCTATGGGGGGGGGGGGCGGGGTAGAAGGACTACCTTCTTCCACAGGCTCCGCCCGGTTCCGCCCCTCAGGGTTGCCGCCTCGGGAGCTAGTGTTCCACTCTTTGATAACTTCCAGGTCGTCGCTGTCCGATTCGTCCATGCTGGCCTTCTTTCCCTTGCCTCGCTTCTTCCTGTGTGCAGTCATGGATTTGGGGGGGGGGGGGGGGGGAGAAGGGTGGTTAGGGGAGGGGAGGGGGCGTGTTCAGTCTATGAATGGCACACTTCTCCTTGCCTGCATCTTGGCCAGTACACGGTAAACACTAAACATTAATGACTCTGGGGCCTGGTTTGGACGAGTCCCCTCTGCCCAATAAACACTATTGCGGCTCCGCATGCGAAGGAGCTATCCTGGGGCCGTTTGGGGAACGGGTTCAGTCACAGCGTAAAAATATCAAAGTAATACCTATGTCTGACTTAAGTGGCAAGTACACTTGAATTTGCTTGCTCTGCTCCAGAGCCACTTGACAGTTTGAGCAGATATGTGCAATGAATATCAGAGAGAACGGAAGTGTGCAGAGTTACTGTCCCCCGTCACTCCGAAAAATCTAGCTCTGTATGAGACAGGGCGCCCCCTGGAGGTCCGGCGTGTCTATGGCGCTGCACGTACTTTTTTATCTTCTCATCTTCTGATGTGAGGCTCATGGACGACTCGTCTGTTTCTGATGCGATGAACTCCTCCATGCTGTCCTCGTCAAAGTACCCCTGCGATGAGAGAGCAGAATCCGTTACGGGTGCGGACTTGGACATGAAACGGCCAATCTTTCCAACATCAGCGGAATTTAAAGACCCCCGAGAGAAGCTAAAGATACTTAAAAGGACTGTGTTAGCAAGCTGCTGTCCCCCGGTTGGTTATATGACTCTTCTCAGTGTCCCACAGTAAATACACTAGGGACCTCAGCCCTTAACAACATCGCTGACGCTTATTATGGCGTATAAAACCCGGACTGCCCAAAAAACTGAAAAAATAATAATAATGAACATCTAGAATCTTGCACTTCAGTTGTGAACCAAAAGTCTCCACGCAGGGGGGTAGAGGGGGGGCTGTCCACAGACCGTCGAGACGAGGAAAAATCCCACAATAACAGCTACAGGTGGCCTTTCAGCTCGGGGGAGCTGGCTTGCACAGTCACCTTTGCTGACAAGCTGCAAAATAATATCACAGCGTATAATTTGAAGAGAAGCCCTAAAACATAATCCAGAACACTTGTGCGAATTCTCACGGTCGGGTCACACTTTGCGGAGAGGGGCAGGCGCAGACTGAACCCAAGCTCCCAATGCAAGCTTCCGTCGCTATAGACGGAGCTGAAAATCACGGTGGAAATGACATCCTCGCCAGTGCCACACGGTTGCCAGGCGACCAGCGCATACGAGTGCCACAGATCGACACCAACTGTCCCACCTGGCCTTGCCTTCAGACCCCCTCATGTTGCATGCCTTGCCTCTCTATTCACTTTTCCACAGAAACTGATGAGTTTGGGGAAACTCTGCCGAATATCCCCCCCCCCAGATGGGGCAGATGAGGAAGGCCGCATGCCCGCCTTTTCCGTGCCCCCCCTCCCTCGCTTTCCTCACCTTGTTTTCTTTGCTGATGTAGTCCAGCTGAAGACACCAGGGATGGGTCCAGATTCTGCTGAGTATCTGGAAATCCTGGAAGAGCTTGGTCCCGGCCCGGCCCCGGCCCCCCTCCAACGCGGAGCCGACACCTGTGCAGAGATTGGGGGTGAGCGGTGGGGGCGTGACGCGGCATCGCCACGCTCAGCCGCGAGACCAAAACAAGCCCCGCAGCTGTGACCTCCACAGGGACAGGTGCAACTGGCACCAAACGGGGGGGGGGGGGGGGGGGGGCGATATATTAAAGTCACATAACTTAGCGGCAGAAGATGGGCGGCATTTCAGACAAAAGCCTTTGTCTCCGTCTAACTAGCATTTACCGCTACAGGAGAGCGGCTGCTAACCACCGGCCCCCGTCAGACCCGGGCTAATTAAAGGCCGGGCAACTTTTATTTGGAAGCTACACTTGTTTTTGTCAGACTTGGGGCTAAAATAAAAGAGCAATTTGTAACGAAGAATGTCCATTAAAAATAAGGCCAGAGTGATCTGTTCCTTGACCTAACCCCAACGTCCCTCCTCCTCCCCACGGTGAAATGTTTAAAACGGTAGGGGGTCACTGTGCCAGCCCGGTGGTCCCCAGGAAGGTGGTGGTGGGGGGGGGGGGGGAGCTCACGGGGCTCGTTCACAGTCACAACACGGTCAGGGCTTGCGGGAGGCTCAACGTGGAGCAGACTAATGAGTGGGGGGGGGGGGGGCTCTCCCAGGGCGCATCGTTATAAAGGGACGTGGGAACCTGTGTGAATGATGCCCCCCTTGCCTTGCCAGCTGCCCCACCGCTGGAGACCTCACCGCTAGCAACACGGGGTAACGCAGGCGTGCAGCACGCAAACGGCAGTAACACAACAGACTCATAACTCACAAAGCAATTAAACCCACTCTATTACTAAACTCAAAACACAACTAGACCCTTAACATAATTAAACCCATGACTAACCACCTACCACAGGAAAACTCACAACGAGAAAAAGCACAAAACAACCATCACATAGACGCATGACTAAACCATAACATCACCATACCCACAAAGACGCTTAAAAACAAATAAAGCTGTAACATAGGCTAAACATCAGGATAAATACAGCGTCGCCTTCACCTGTAACGCAAATTAACCCTGGACATGTTCTAAGATCCCAAATTCAACTCTAAACTGCAGCCCACGGCACAGAGGCAAACCTCACACCCGACCCAAATTCCCAGACGCCGGGGTTAAAATCAGAACCCGGTTCACACTGGAGGCTTTTGGTGCCAGGAAGCCTGGATGATGACAGCGTGTATGACACGTAATGGGGGGGTGGGGGAATCAACCATGACCCAGAAACTGTGTAAGGAAGGCAGTCTTCAGTAACAGCCTTTGCATCAAACATGAACGGACAGACAGAAGGACGGCAGGCCACTATCCACGGGCCGCTACCTGTGAAGTGTTCCAGGTAATAGCGGTACAGCTTGCACTGGATGGGCGTCACGCGCACTGCCAGCACGTACTCGTACTTCGGCGGGAGGAACTTGGTCAGGGCCGTGTAGTCTCGCCTCTGGGGGGAGGGGGGAATGAGACCGTGGGGGCAGGGAGAGACGGGGGGTGGCAAACAGGGTACAACAGGAGGTCAGTGCTAGGTACGGAAACTGAGAACAATTAGGGAAGTGGGCGCTTATAACACACACAGCATATAACATAACATATGTAATATATATAGAAAGTCTTGTGTGTGATTATACATAATACGCTTCTATGTGTACTTCTATATCAATTGACAGGTAAAACTGTTTCATAATTTTTATTAAATGATTGTGTACCTTAATTCCAGATAACAAAAGCACCATTAAAAAATTATTTAACCTCTGGCCAGGAGCCCCAGCTGTTGTTTTTGGTTTCCCCCAAATACCGATATTCCCAGTCTCAGAGGACACCTTTGAACCGATATGTTTTTTCCCCATAGCTTGACAAAACGACTGGCAGAGTGCCAGACTAGGGAAGCGCCAAGAGAGCGAAACGCACTACTGCACGCAGACGGCGGCAAGAACAAAGGGCCGGGAGACTCGCGTGAAGATATATTGTGATATGTGAAAAATAACGGGATAGATGAGGTATTTGCAGCACGACGTAAACAGACACGCCCATTAGGGGGCAGCAGCAGTCACATGCCGGTGAACTTAAGAATGCCATCAACACCCAAAGTCATACTCCCGTTTGCCAGCGAGAAGGGGAGCCCTCAGTCTGGGACACTAGCTCATTAAAAATCCCCCTAGCTGAGGGCTTTAAAAGCCGAGGTCTGGTAAACAATGAAATACACCGTAGACCAATGTTTCCCAGCCCGCGCTTATGTTCGCCTGGCCACGGGATAAGGTTACCTTTGGTGGAAGCATGATGATTTGTAAGGTCGTAAGGTCAGTGGGAGAGGGGCGGGCCTCACCTGCACGCACCCTGCCAGCATCTCGTACAAGATGTGGGCGCGCTTCTTCATGACGCGGACGTCCACCGGCGTGGAGTCAGCGCACTGGCCGTTCTGGATGGGATTGACGAATCTGTTGCGGAACTCCTTGACTGAGCCCAGGAGGTTCTCCTTGATGAAGCTCACCATGCAGTGGTCTGGGGAGAGCCATTCCTTCAGAGCACCACTCACAAGCCTTACCGCAAATACATACAGGCACTGCTATAAGCATCCATGTACAAGGCAGCTCTGTGTGCGGAAATCGCATGTGTGGGTTTGAACCAAGTAGGTGAGTTGATGTGTAGACTCAACCATGCTGTCCCTTGTGCCCTGCAAGACAGGATCTAGGTCCATCGTGTCCTTACACTAGACAAGTGCTTATGATGCTTTTTTCCAAACAACTTACAAAAGAGGGAAGGTCAGTTTGTGGGTGCTCCCTGGGATTCAGACCTACAGCCTCTGTGTTATTGACGCAATGTCCTACTGGGTGGGCTACAGGAGCAGTATACATCCGAGTATATGGGCGTTTTTCCACTGCACCAGGTAACGTACCTTTGGTACTTCGACAAAGTACCAAAGAGGTACCACAGCTGGTTTGGCACGATCGGTACTGGTACTTTTGTTACTGGTACTCGACCAGAAGTCGTTGGAAAAGCGAACGTACCAAAAGTACCGTACTTGGTGCGATGGAAAAGTGCACTGTGCGTATAGTGTATAGGTATAGGAAGACTTCAGCAGATATCCTTGAGTGATTCCCACTCAAGCTCCATGCCTCCGGATTTCTCTCTTGTACTCACACTCGACGAGGTTGTTCTGCAGAGGCGTTCCCGTCAGCACCACTCTCCGTCGCGTCTTGATGGAGTTCATGGCTTTGGATATGGCGGAGGTTTCATTCTTCAGGATGTGCCCCTCGTCGCAGATAACGAAGTCCGGGCCTGGGAGACGGAACAAGAGGAGGTCAGGGATGCTCAGGCTTGGATGGGGACCGGCCTGGATGAGATGCTCCCGCACCACCGGCTTGCCCACACGGTACCTGGGTCTACCAGCGTCTTATGGAAGATCTCCTTGAGCTTCTTGCTCTTGATGTTCCTCCCCTGCGTCAGGTTGCGGTACATCTCGTAGCCAATGATCATGACTCCGCCCTCCTCCTGCCAGCGCTGCAGGGCATAGGCACGTTCCTGCGGCCTCTTCACCGTGGCCAGCTCAGTCACCTGGCATGCAGAGGACCATTAGCATGTGCTATAGGATGCACGCTAACCAGTGTTAACCAGATTAGCATGAGCTAATCCATCCAACTATCCATCCGTCATACCTTCTATTAGATGTCCCACAACGCACACGGTAGACAGGGTACACCCTGGACAGAAGCCAATGAGATCACTAGATAAAATTACGTGTGACACTAGCAGCAAATGAGTTCTAGTTACCATAAACAGGGGAACAGTAGGGGTGTGGATACCCTGGCAGACTGAAGGGGGGGCCAGCAATTTACAAAATTACACAGCAAATTTCATCGCGGGGAACCTGCACCAGGGTATCTCCAGGCAACCGTGTACCGGATAAGCGAATATGGAAGGTGGTTGGATGATATTTTTAAAGAGGAAGTTGAGGTGTAGAAAGGGGTTTCTCTCCAAGCCTGTAATTATCTTTTTACCATTTCCCCAGCCCTGTTAAACCATATCCTAATGAGGCTGTGATGTCAGATATGTATCTTAGTCACTTCAAAATCACGCCGGAAGCCAGAAGCCTGTGGTGATTTTATATTAACCCGCAGACATTAAATTAGACTATTATTATTGTTCCTTAAGTGCAGAACACAAACGTTGCGCTTTTATCCCCTAAATTACAATCTATTAGGGATCTGAGGAACTTGACTAGGCTCATTATACTTAAACATGACATCAGGTGTGACAGCAGAGTGACTCATCGTGCAGAACTGCTGCCTCAGAGGTCCCGCGTCGGGGGTTACAGTCTGCATGACCTCCCTGTGTCGTGTGGGTTTCCGGCAGGTACTCAGGTTTCCTCAAAGGCATACGGCTTGGATAATTGGGGTCTCGAAATTACCCGTGTTCTTGGTGACTGGTTGTGCCTTGCGATGAACTCACATTCCATCCAGGGTGTACCCCAGTCTTGCACACAGTTAACCCCCAGTGCACACCGATTACCCCAAACCCCGCATATAATCCAGAACAAGGTTAAGTGGGTAGAAGGCGAATGGACGACATTATGCCCGAGTTAAACCAAAAGTGTGTTTGCGTGATTGTTCGTTTTGCGTGATTGTTCGTTTTGCGTGATCGTTCGTTTTGCATACAGCACTGCTACATCAGGAAAGATACAGAGTAACATAACAGCGGCTCCCCGACAGACCTCCAGGCTCTCCTCGTCTTTCATGCCCTCTTGCCACTTCTCAAACTCGTTTAACCAGTTGAGGACAGTGTTGAGCGGGCACACCACCAGGGAGGTGCTGTAGTTCAGCTTGTCACACAGCAGCATGGTATGCAGGAAGGTCACCACCTGGTGGGCAAGAGCGGCGCGGTATCACATGACTAACGCCCCTACTAATTACTAACACGGTGTGCCACTGACGGATACACACGATGCTGTTTCTGTCACTTAAAGTGCAGCTGCACTCTAGTGGCAGTTGAGTGAACTGCACTTCAGTAGGCGAGCTGCCTCACCTGCAGAGTTTTTCCCAGACCCATGCAGTGGGCCAGGATGCACCCCGAGCCAAATGCCTTCTTCGCCTTCCTCACAGACTCGCAGCAGCAGTCCCACATGAACTGTACTCCTGTGGTGACACAATGACACGGAAGGGAACAGAACAGGCTCCTGTGATCAAAATCAGAGAACTGCAATCCGTATGGATCCACCCCACGTGCCTGGGAGCCGATTCAGTATTTAAACGTGGGATATCGATAGGGACGCTAAGCGACGAGTCCCTAGGGAGATTCGTGAAGCACAGAGCACCTTTTAAAAGGATTTCGTGCCTTAATGAGGAAACGGCAGCGGTGTCAAGGTCAGAGACCTCAGCAGAAGCTACTCACCGTCGACCTGATGGGGCTTCAGCTTGGTCACTAGGTTCCTGTGGACCTGGACCAGCGGCTCCTTGGTCTCCTCATCCTCATCCAGCACCAGCTTGGTGGTGATGGGGCAGGGAACCTGGGAGGCCTCCTCCACCACGATGACCTGCATGGTAGATACCGGGGCTCAGTGGGACAGCACCATGGGGCTGGGTTCACCTTCATTTCATGCCAGAAGGGCTTCTCCCTTCTCATCATAAGTTTTTGATGGCTCTCTAAGTATCTTCCAGGACCTGTGGTCCTACATGAGCAGAAGTGTTTGCCCCACTGACCTCTCGCAGCTTCTCCCTCAGCTGCTCCCTTTCCGCGATGCGTTTCCTCCTCTCCTCTTCTTCTTTCAGGGCGTTCTGGGTCTCTGACCTCAGCTTGTCGTCCTTAAGGATCTTACGGATCTTCTTTCGGCCCTTGGGCGTGCTTTTCGACTCGTCGTCATCATCATCATCGCCGGCATCGTCTTCCTTGTCCCCATCCTCCTCACCGGAGCCGCTCTGGGGGGAGGGGGAATGCGACGCATCATCAACAGGATGTGGCCCTGCTGCCACCTAAACCCCACCCCATTTCCCAGAATACCCTGCACTACCTTCTCGTTACTGGAGGAGTCATCCTGCACCTTGATGCGGCGTCGTTTCTTCTTCTGGTGGTAGCTCCGCTGGTTTTCCTCCCCCGCCTTCTTTGATGATCTGAAGGGCGGTTGATTTTGAGTAACGAAAAACTCAACAGCCAGAACTTAAATCCCTCTCTGCCGTAAGGCTGAGTGTGAGGAATATGACCGGTGACGAGGCTGGGCTCTAATTCCGTTTCAAAATCTGAGAAATGCAGCCACCTTGTGGCGGAAATGTCACAAGAGCAGCTTGTGTACTCGGCAGTTTCTGGAAAGCCAATTGGGGGAGAAGAAGTTCACTTGCGGTAAGAGATTATTCATGAATTTACAGTAAACCCGCAGCCGGTAATTTAGCACAGCTGTGGGCATGACGCTGACAGAACTGCTGGCAGAGGAGAAATGAGGGATGCTGAGAGCTGGCCTGCGGGGTGGTAGAGCTGGTGGCATGGGGGGGGGGGGGGGGTGAGGCGGGAGTTTTCACCTCGTCTTTCGACGATTGCCCTCATCGGATTCGCTGACTTCCTCGCTCATGCCTGTCGCCCCGCTCTGGGCTGACCCGTCGGACTCCTCGAAGTCAGAATCGGCGGTGTCATCGCTGCTCACTATCGGAGTGAATTGAAAGGACCGGTGAGACCAGCAAGACCAGTAAATCAGCTGGAAGGTGCCACTGGTGCTACTAATGTGGGATATTTATGGCAGGTGGTCCCTTGAAGGAGCACGAGGGCGCAGTGCCCGCTGAGAGCCGCAGAGGACGCTCCTCGCCTACCCTTCCTTCGGGCTTTCCTCTTGCCCTCCTTCTTGGCCTTGCCGGCAGGCTTCTCGTCCCCGGACTCGCCCTCGCTCAGCGACAGCTTGTGGCGGAGGAGACGGTGTCGGTGGCGCGTCTTCTTCACATCCACGTCGGAGTCGGAGCCCGAGTCAGATGCCTCGTTCTCTGCAGGGACAAGCGGAGGTCTTAGTGGCAGCCACCAGAGAGGGACATTATGGCCCGACCCGCGCCGGGCCTCAGGACTCCCCCAGGCAGCAGTGCGACAAGACCGTGATCATGACATTCATCTTAGAGTACAAATTCTACAGCTCTTCGATCCCTTAAAGACTTATATTCAGCTACTATGGAACCAATCAACACCTGGCTATTTTCACCCAGTCAGTTCTGGTTAAGCATTTCGTTTATGGGTTATACCATATGATTCCTTACAACAGTGTTTCCCAACACGGTCCTTGGGGACCCACATATGGTTCACGGTTTTGCTCTCTCCCTGCCAGACAGTCCACTTTTACGCTCCCCTTCCAGCTGCCGGACTTGACAGGTAAAGGACATTGCAATGGCAACATTATTGAAGGGATTATTAAATCGGATGCGGATCCCTCCCGAATCTGCACGGTCCATGTGGATTTTACACCGCGACTCCGGTCTGGTGAACACGGAGTGCTAACGGTTGTCTGCCCCAGCTGAAGATGCCTAGGCGATCAAAGACACTGGAAACGGGGCCGTCCTGCACCGCAAAACACATCTCACCCGTCACCCGATTTTCTTGCCAAAATTGCAAGACAAAAAAAATTTAAAATTGTGTGACGTGAAAATGACTGCCTCATTATTTCATAAGCCCTTGGTTAACCAAGCGCGCCTCTCTGTCAGCAAAGCTGGTTAAACATTAGCAACCACATGCTATGACCCTATGGCAGAATAACTGAATGCAGTCTTTATAGATACATCAGCTGGAATGTTAATATAAAAATATGCAGGATATTACTGTCAGTAGTGCTTTGTTAATATCATTATCCAAAAAGACTGTTCTAAAAAATGAGCAATAGAAACATAGATGACGATATACAATAGAATATCAGCTTTAAAGGAAAATGACCCCGAAGGAACATGTTTTTTAACCATAAATTACTCAGAGATACAGTACAAGCTGTTCCATGTGAATTTCGAGACTATTCTATTCATTACAAATGACCAATAAGAAATGATATTTCATCATAGAGCTGAGACAAAATTACTTTCATGTTGAGTTTTAAGGCAGATTTACACTAAAGAGCACATTTCCAATGGTGTCACTTGCTGGTGTTCAGCACAAGCTATGGACACATTTCCACTGCAGCAGGTACTATACTGTTGGTATCTCAAGAAGGTACCAAACGTACGGTACCTCCAAGGTGCTGGTTTTCCACTGGCGTAAAAACTGGTAACGGAGTCGAATGAAATCGGAAAATGGCCGTAGTATATTATAGGGCAGTATTAATACTAATACTGCATGTTATGCAAATGCATATCTTACATCGCTAGTCAGGTACATTAAGATCAGGCTTTTTCATACCTTCAATTCCATACGGACAATATAGCACAAGGAGTTTAAGTCTCATTAAACCATTTTTACTTTGTCATAGGAAAAACAACTTTCTAAGTTTTGCAGTTTAAGTGATTTACCTCCACTGCTTTTGCATAAGCACTGTATGTGCTCTTCGAGACCATCGTTATCATCCTTGCAATTTAAATCATTTAGATGGGTTTATAAAAAATGTATCTTGAACTCCAATTTTTTTTTTATAAATACTCCAATATTTATTAATTAGAATAAAATCACATCACGAAAATTTCCAGTACTGTGCTGCTCTATTATATTATCTAAAATATTATTTTATTTCTTGTTATGCTATCCTGATCTTGTAGTATCTGTTCTTCTAACTATATCGCAATTAAAGTTGGGATCTCCAGAGAAATACCTCGGTCTGTTTGGAGCTTTAGGTACTGGTGCTCGACCGCAAGTCTATGGAATAAAGGAAGTACTGAAAATAATGTACAGTGTGGAAAGTACCCTAGCAGAATCATAGGTAGGGAAACATTTCACCTTCGTCTGCAGAGAGTACCTAGCAGAGCAGTTAGGCAATGCTTTCTGGATTCAACAATGCGGTCAGTTTTTGGACTGGCATGCTGGCCCAAGGGGCAAAAAGCACGCACACGTTTAACATGTTGGGCATATCTGCATTCAGCAGCTCACCAGTGTAAAACTGGTGGAATATATAACAGAGCAGTTTAGGTCAAACGTCTTGGGTCTCTGCACTAGGGCCCCTCCTGACTTTTCAGCTGAAAAGTCCTTACTAATTACACCACAATGCCATTAGCGCTATACATTTCAAAACAATCTCATTAATTTTCTAGAATGCATAACTTCAAAATACATCTATCTTGCAATTAAATTTTATGAACATTCAATTCATTAGTCTTATAATTGCATTATTGAATGCTACCCCTTAATTCCCCCCTGTGATCAGCACAAAAGCATCACTGATTAAAGCAAGACAACCGCAAGACAACCGCAAGGGGGCATCGGAGATCACTGACCTTCCTCATCTCCCCCCTCTTCCTCATCGCCTGCTTTCTTGTTTTTCTTCTTGTCTTCCTTTTCAGAGTCCTCGTTGTCTGACGAGCTATCCTCGCCCGAAGAGTAGTTGGCTTTAATTTGGGCCAGAAGCATCTTCTTGGCGATTCTTTTTGAAACAGGAATGACAACATCAGAATGCTGCAGTCCTCAGACGGCTTTATCGATCTCACCGTCTCCTGTACAGTTACAAGCTCAGTTTCCCCCCTTCCTTGCCCCTGAAAGCGAGACAGACATACAATTGTACTCCTTCTTGGAATCGACCAACCTCCTGCTTCGTTCATGTACTCCTGATGCATGCCATGAAAATTTCATGCATGCGAGGCCGCAATTACCGACACACCATTGTTACCAGAGAATGTTTGCTTTATGGGAAGATAACAGGGAGAAATTGCTCTAAACGACGTTTGCAAAATGTCCATCGAGGTAAACAGTTTTCCAAACACACATTGTCCGCATACTAAATCTTCCTGGGATAAACAATGTCTAATTATCTCCATACAGATTCTCATCCTGCAGAATCAACTGCTAACAAGCTTCTTTCTATTAATAGAATCACTTTAAAAAGCACCCACAAGTTTACTTTGATTCTCTGGTGGGCAATTTGTTAAAACCTGGTTTTGGGAGTATGTTTTTTTGCCCTTAGTTCCCCCCCAGTTCTTGTGAATTAGGTCATGTTGATGAATAGCAGGGGGCAACATATCTGATTAAACGAGAAAATGATAAATCACTTTAGAGAACTGCAGGTGCTTAGACTGGCTTCACAAATACTAAAAACATCCTATTGGAAAAACAAACTATGAACCAAAGCAGTATGTTATATACTGTAGTTAGCCACATAATGGTATGATTATTACTTACTAACACATATTAAATATAAGGGGGTATTTTTAGTGTACACTAATCCGAAACACAGATGAAAACCTTACAAATCGGCAAAAGGACCACTTTAAACGTAATCCAATTTAAATTACATTTACAATTGATTTTATAAGATAAAAATGGAAAGGAAAAAAAAAACAGCAAATACAAAATTTGTGACACGACAAGATACCCAGTCCAAGATAAGGTATATAAAATGTGCATAACAGCAGAATAAACTCTTGATATCGGCAGGAAGTCGACTGGCATTAATCCACACTTTGATTACAGCACTGAGCAATGAAGACTCAGCACTTTAGACAGCTACGAACCACAGCGGGTCGCACCTTTCGGGGCTGCTGGCAAACTGCTGATATGGGGCTTTTCACGGCCCAGACCGGAGCGCCAGTAAATCACTGTAAAGCAGACGGCTAGTGGCAGAGTTACGAGACGATATAACATGGTCTGACTGCAGCTGTGTAAAACGCCCAGCACTGAGTGGTCCACCTGCCTTCATTTCACAAAAATCTCATTTATATGTTTATACAAAACTAGCCATTTTAATCAATCTCGCCTTCACTAAAAATGCTTACACGTATATATTTTTAAAATCCATTCATGTGTATAAAATTAGCAGGGCTGCTGATTACAATCTTTCCTGATAGGATTTTGAGCTGCCCGATTAGCGGTATGCACTGTAAAATAAAGACTTGCCCTGGTCTCCTCGATTTCAACACCCAACGCACCCACGTCTTTCTGAAATACGAGTCCATAACAATACACATCACCACACAGTAAACAATGGAAGGTAATTAACAGCAGAATATGAAATTTTGGACTGAATTATTTCTGCTCGCTCATTATGACATATATCTCTGCAAACAACCCAAAACCTGTGAGGCAACTGGTTAATGAACATAACTTATATGGGATAATTTTATTATTATTACTTTTTTCGCATGTCGGCCAGTGTTTCATAACTAACCTTCTCACTCCTGCATTTCAACCGATTTCACCCTTCCAGTTAACTGTCCAGTTAGTCGGCATAACAATATCCAGGAGATTTTCCAGCTAAAAGCATGTCCACCAAACTCAGAGAGCCAGCAGATGTTAGCTTGCCTGCTCTAGACTGCCTGGTTTATTGTTTTTAAAAACAAAGACAGGATCTACCATCTTTAACAAGAAGATCTGAGCTTCTCCTCAATGACTGTAGGCAAACATATTCACTGTAATATACTCAATAGGTCAGGGTTTCTCAACCCGGTCCTCGGGGACCACCAGACGGTCCATGTTTTTGCTCTCTCCCAATTCCCTGCCAATTGGGAGAGAGCAAAAACGTGGACCGTCTGGTGGTCCCCGAGGACTGGGTTGAGAAACCTTGCAATAGGTAATGGTGCACTACAAAATTATAATGCTTCAAGCTGTGCGGAAAGTAAATTAAGTTTCTTGGAAATGGTGCCTGTCCATTAATTCCCACGTTCTCTTCTTCAGAATCATACCTGTTCTCTGGGTCATCATCCTCGTCAGCCATTAATATTGGTTCAGGCTTGATCTCGGCCTCATCACCTACAGGGTAAGCATGACATCAAGTGAACATCAAAGCATCCTGTATTAAAAGTCTTGACGTTCTTCTGCTTCAGAACTTCTGTTCTTCAGGGTTATTTCATGACTAGGTGGTAAGTGGCTATTCGTTTTAGTTAATTAAGATAAACGATTTTTTATAGGTGTTTTTACGGGCAGCTGATAATTCACATCTTCTAAAGGTTGACTTTCCCTCAAGAGACACTAAGTTTCATTAGCAGACAATACCAGACATTGGTACATTATTGCTTTTTGTGCTCCTGTACAAAGTTCAAGCATTTGACTCTTGTAGGTGACTCGCTGAAGTCAGCAGAGCATGCCGCCTCACCTGAAGACTGTTGGAATGTTTCTGTGGCCATCGCCATCACCTCTTCTGTGATGGGTTTGATCTTCTGCTGGTCGCCACTGTCATCTCCAGAGTCTTCGTTTCCCTCGTCCTCTTCACTGGAAGATGAAGCTGACTTTCTCGCAGTGCTCTTGGCTTTCGGTCGGCGTTTCGCCCCCTCTGGCCTCTTCCTCTCCTTCGCCACGTTCGCTGACGGCTTCTCATCTTTCCCCCCATCAGACTCCTCGTCGTCTTTTTTCTTTTCTCGGAGGAGTCTTTTCTTGACGGTGTTGAGTTTGCTCAGACTCTTGATCTCCTTCTCCAGGTCTGAGTCTGAGGAGTCGGAGCCCTTCTCCTTCATCTTCTTGGCAGCCTTCTTTGATGTGCTTTTTTTGTCGCCCTGGTCTGAGTCTGAGGATCCGTGCTTTAGCTTGCGCTTTGTGGCCTTCCTCTCCTTCGACTGCGACGTCTTCTTGTTGATCTGGAACAGGCACTTTCGGACACTTTTGGGCGTGACTTCGTCCCCACTCTCCCCTACGTCCGAGCTGCGCATCATGGCAGCCGTCTGGAGCAAAACTGCTGGCATCTCGTCAGAGTCCGAGTCATCTGCCCTGCTGGAGGAGGCCGCGGCTCTCTTCGGTTTACTCTCCCACTCTGCCGTGTTCTCCTCCCCGTTTTGGGGGGCTTCCACCTCTGCGGATCCCTCGTTGTCCGTGTCACTGGCGCTGTTGTCCTGAGACTGGGCGGGCCGGCTCTTGCTGTCGGCCGGTTTCCGCAGGGGTGTGGTCTTCACCCGCGGCGATCGTCTGTTCTCCGAACCTTCCTCCTGCAACTGAGCCCCGTCCACGTCTCCATCAGCCTCCTGCTCAGAAGCCACTGGCTCTTCTATTTCACTCGTGTTCGCCT
The DNA here is from genome assembly GCF_048594095.1 of Paramormyrops kingsleyae. Lineage (NCBI taxonomy): Eukaryota > Metazoa > Chordata > Actinopteri > Osteoglossiformes > Mormyridae > Paramormyrops > Paramormyrops kingsleyae. The sequence continues at coordinate 25,281,123 of NC_132806.1, read as the reverse complement.
CCTTGATCTCCAAGCTGGATTCCGGAGATCCTTTGAGAGGTACAGGAGTCAGTTTCACCACTAGACTTTTAGTAACTTTGGCCGGGGCACCCTTTGCTGAATCGGGGGACTTCCCACGGGTGGCAGATGACCTTGAGGACTTCCTACTTTTGGTCACAATGAGCTCATTCCTCTCTGCCACCCCTGAGGAGTCCGCAGCAGCCTCCATCATCTCAAAAAGCTCGTCAGGCACAGAGACCGGGACCGAGACAATATCTTTGTCGTCGGACGCATCGCCCGCTGATGCAGACTCCTCATTGCAGTCCGTGTCCTTCTCAGAGTCTGCACCCTTCTCTTTGGCTTGGCTTTCTTCTGGGACTTCTAGAACTTTCTGGGGTGAAGAATCGGGGCTTCCCTTCATCTCGACATCTGAGTCAGTATGCCCGGCTCTACCATCCTCACAACACTCGCCAGCAGCTTCTGCTAAATTATTCACACAGTCTTGTTCTCCAACATGATTGTCGGAGGTGTCAGCAACCTCAGTCTCCCCATCCATACATTGCCTCTGTGATATCAAGGTTGCTGCCTTCTCTTGCCCATTCTGCAGCTCAAGGTCTCTAAATTCCTTCTCCAAGGCTACCTCCATGGCACTGTGGGCCTTCTTCAGGTCTTCCAGTACTGACCTGAATGCCTTCAGGTGCCTCAGCCTGACCACATTCGTTCCCTGGTCCTGGGAGCCCTGCTGAATGAACTTCACAAATGTATTGTTCAGGCCCGTCGTGGTTTCAATTAGCTTCTTGGTCTTCTTAGCCAGCTCCTTCGGTACCTTAAGCGCTTTGTAGGAGAACGTCAGGGTGCCGGAACTGAGGCCGTCCACGCCATGCTCCCTGCCGTTGAGCGCGGCCTTCTCCTTCGGCGTGCGCTTGGGCGTGCCGTACTCCCGAGCAGACTTCTCATGCTCCGCCTTGGAACGCTTGCGGTGTTGGTACCACAGGTGCTCCAGGTTCTGCAGCACGCTGTTGCATGCGGTCACCAAGTCCAGCAGGGGCTCCGGGCTGCAGACATAGCAGTACCACTGGCTATCCTCGTCCATGATACCTGACAGCTCCTTGCGGCCTAGGTTACGCAGGATGCACTTCTTACAGAAGGCGTTACTGCAGAAGTCACAGCAGATCAGGTTCCCCCCCTCGGCACACCACCTGCAGAATGAGAAGAACTACTTTTATTAGAAAGAAAGGGGGGGGGGAATGGCAAAGAGGCTTTTTGGAGACTCTGACGACGCTGCAGATAAGGCATGATCATTCTCATCTTAACTGCAGAGAAGCAACCTTTTGGATAAACAGCATCAACATGAAATGGCAGGAAAACACACCATGGTAACTTACACTTAATTTCTGCAAAACTTCTGCAGATACATCCAGAGAGAGGCTTGAAATTCAGTATGTTTCCTATAAAGCACTTTGGTGATATTAAATTAATAAAACACGTACAAATGATGGCGGGTGCCCAATGTGAGTTGGCAACTCTAAACAGGCAATATGACTAAGAATCTCATATGTATGCAAGTCAAATATGTTCACGCCGAGCCTCTGGTAGCTACTAATGTATTACTCAGTGTTGTATAGCTGCTGTTTTCCTTCTGTTGAAAATGCTCGGACAGGAAACTTTTAATTATCCTGCCCTGATTAACCGCGATGCGAGATGGATGCAGGCAGGTTTTCCGAAAAAGGGCTACAGCGGGCAGTGAGCGCAGCCTCGGACATTCCGCAAAAATAAACCCAGAACGTCCAACTTAAATGCCGAGCTGCTCCAAGTCAGAAATTTGTACGCATCATAACGATGGTGGTAACGCCGTTCAGACCTGCACTGTTCGTCCATCCCATCTGCATCCTTGCTGATGTCATCGCTCATGTAATATTTGAAGCAGGACTGGAAAAGAGGAATGAAATCTGGTTTCAGCATATTGTATATTACACTGATCCCTTGCCAGTTTCAGAGATAAAGCAACAGGCACACAAGAATGGCGCTATTTAGAAATTAAAATTAGAAGCAGCCAACAATTTCAAATGATTTTTATACTGTTATACATTTAAAGATATTAAACTTGATTTTCAACTGTACAGAGTATGGTCAACTGTTTCTTAGTAAAAAATAAAACAGCACATCATGCATAGTAATTTTTAAGCGTCTCGTTTCATTTAAAAAGTATAGCTAGGATGCATTTTTAGGCTCCACTGAGAGTCACACGGAAAATTAGACACTTTGGATAGTGGTGTGACATCCCAGGATCAGAGTCGTTATGAGAACCATAATTTACAAAAATGAGAAACAAGCTCTGACCTTGCATATGAGCACCTTGAGCACGGGATGCTGATAGATAGAGTCCTTCTGGAAGTGGTTGACTTGCTGTCCACATGCGGTGCAGCTCACGATTCCATGCATGTGCTCTCCTGCAGAAAGACGAGCATATCTGTCCTTATATGGACATCAAGGGACCCGCCCCCACCCCCGGTGAGCTTTGACTCCTCCCATACTCTATAAAGCCTGGTGCAGTGCATGCTGGGGCAGCCCCTAAATCAACTCAAATCAAAGAATAGTTTTTAACACCAAAGGCCGTGTCACCTACCAAAAACTACATGGAAGCCCATTGGGAAAATCAAATACTTTATTTTAAAAGGAATTTAGGGTTCTAAGATCACCATAGGGTTCTGGATCACCATGCCATATACCAGGGGTGTCAAACTCCAGTCCTGTGTAGCTTAGTTCTTTCCCTGTTCCACCACAAATGAGCTGTTAAGTAATTAGCACAAGGAGCTGAAGCAGGCGAGTTAAATGAGAGGAAACCCAACAATGTGCAGGACCCCTGCCATACACCGAGGAACACAGAGGTTCCACATTGTGTTGTAATTGTAAATGAAGCTTTGCAATGAGGAAGCTGCACCCACCGCCTCTCTTGCGCGTGGAATCCGACTTCAGCTTCCCCGCTCCTCTGCTGCGGAACTCAGGGCCCCTGAAGTCATCTTTGGCTTCGTTTCCTACAGGTTCTGGCTTCACTACCACAGTACCTGAAGGGGGCGGGGAAAGGGGGCCGGCGAGCCAATGATGCAGGCCATCAACAGCTGGTGGAACCGAAGCCCAGAGCTCTGAACAAGTGCCACAGAAACCCCGGGTACTGGACACCTGAGAGCAGCTAACAGAAGTACGTTTTACATTTACATTTATTTAGCTAGCAGATGCGTTTGTACAAAGCGACGTACAAGTGAGCAGGAGATAGCAGGGATGTGAGGCTTTTTCAAGGGACCGACTGTGACATCACTCTGACAGCCATGGAATGTGAACCGACAATCTTCTTTACACAAAGTCCTAAACTGTCACACACCACCTCAGTGGTGCTAATTTCCATGGATCTTTACATTAATCAAGTTTGAGGGGAGGTGGGCGTCTATCGCCAAACGCGGCAATCAACCAATCAGGGGAGACCAGCTGGCCATACCTTTCGGCAAGCTGCTCATATCGAGGGAGCAGTCTGACGGATGCGTGGGCATGGCGTTCTCGTTCCCGCTGTCGTTTGAAGTGTCCGACTCGTCCAACCCAGTGTGCTTCGTTACCACGGACGGTTTCCTGAAAGGGCAAGCCGGACATCGCCGCACTTCAGCCGTGCGCGATTCTATGGCCCCGAGGGGGGCTCCACCTTCTGGGAGAGCGGTACCGGTTTGGAGTTTGGCGTGATCTTACCTTTTGGAGCGAGAAGAGGAGGGCTTTGGAACCTCCGCTGAGCTGCCTGGCTGTAGGGAACAGGAGGGGAACAGGCAAAAAGTCAGCATTTAATTTCAATCGTAATTAGGCGGGAAAATAAAGTAATAAAGTAGAGGGATATCCCATAATAATTTGAACAGCTATTCTAAAGGCTTTAAGCCACCAAAAAAGGGGGAAATCTGGTCTAGAAATAGCATCCGGACTCTGATCCGGACTCTGAACTGAGCGACTAAGCTGAGCAATTAAATTTGATGATGGATTTTAAGAAAATTAACTTGAGGACGAGTCAAAAATGGATGGTGACCCATTTCAGCACACGGACCTACATAGCTCTGCTACCAGGGGAGCCTGATTCAGGCCTGCGGCTTTCACCAAGGTGGGGGGGGGGGTACACACTGAGTTACAATGGGAACGATGAACATGAGAATGACACGTAGAAGCCAGAGGATCCAAATTGAGTCTCGTAGGCAAGTAGCAAGGATTTCATCTAATAATTTTTATGAATGTGAAATTTCTCAGAAATCTGAAAACCGTGTTTGACCAGACTGGTCTACTATTTAAAACGATACATACATCTATAGATAGATGCAGCATATATTTGAACCCATATCAGATTCGCCAATTCCCAGTTTAACCGGGGTCTGGGCTGAGTCATAGTTGTGCTAGTGTATAGGCAATAAAATGAACACACCCGCTTTCAGTATTACCTATGCATTCGTAAATAAACTATGCAGACGTGCATACACACGCACACACATATTGGGAATTATATTCCAAATTACAGCTATACCAATAGTAATGTACACTGACGCTAATATCTGAGACGTCACCCTGTATACTCAGGAATGAAGGCCGGGACAATTGCACTCTGTTTATCACAAGGAAAACTACCCACCAGTAGAGGAAGATGAATAGATGAAGTGTGACAGGCATAAAAGGTAATTAATAAATAATAGTAATCCATCCAGCCATCATCTACCGTCTAATAATCAGGGGTGCTGAAATTAGGGTAAAGATGTACACAGGTGCCCCAGGATTTCTAGTCTAGGTCTCTGCTCATCCTGGTCCGGGTCACGGGGGTTTGGAGCCTATTTCAGGCAGCAGAGAGTACAAAGCAAGGGTGCACTGTGGATGGGATGCCAGTCCATCACAGGACACACACAAGCATGCACACACGGTGGGTTATTTAAAGAAAACAACTAGCCTAAATGCATGTTATTGGACTGCAAGAAGAAACCAGCATGACATGGGGAAGCTCCTTGTACGCAAGCATCTTGAGTACAGAGCAGAGATAGGATTCGAACCCCCAACACTGGAGATGCAAAGCTACCCTTAATAATACTGCCATTATCGCTCATCGAAAAGCAGAACGCAAGGTAAACCAATCTTATCTAGTTACTGTAATTTATTTAAATATATTTTCATTTCCAAAGGCTGCACAAAAAACCCCTCTAAGTTGGAGGTAGTCAACAGTACTTAATGTCAAGCACAACCACAGACTGTCGACTCAGTCCCAATGAATGTTTGACTGGCAAGAGCAGTGAATGAAGGGTCAGGTTCTGGCCAAATTTTGGACCAGCACATCAGACTGGCATCCATCCAGTAAGTCCACAGGGCATCTTCACAGACTGGTCTTAAGTGTTAGCCTGTGGTTTGAATAATCCACACCATTTACATCTCATCCAGTAAGTCACTTGAGATGCTTATTTGGTGGAAAGACAGTCAAACAGCGGGCAGATCACTGTGGTGGTAGATCATGCCAACAAGCATTATGTGGCAAATGTTTAAGTACTTTCAATTTAACTTTGTGAGATCATCAGAGAAGCGATGTTAGATTGCTGAAGACAAACAATACCTCCCAAGAAGAACCAAAAGTTTGGTTTTAAATACAGCTATGGTAACGTAGCATGAATCACATTGGTTCTTATTTGCCTGTCGAGTAAACACCTTCATAGAATCATCAGTACATTATAACATCCATATAAATACAAGTCTAAAATAGCCCATTAAATCCGACGGCCTGATTAGTACATAATACACAAACATTCAATCAGAAAAGAAAAAAAAACATGTAACCATATGAAAGCAGTTCCTTTTTCATTAAAAAGAACAATGAAACTCAAGAAACACAAATGCCAGATTGCACATTTGCTGATTTACTGATATTATATGTGGCAATGTAGACCACATGATGCATACTTTGTTTCCATAAGGAACCGGGTCATTTCCTGTTTCACTACCTGGCGTACCAAACACTGCTTTTCCCCTACAGAAGCAACAATTCTGAGGATTTGAAGCTGAAATGGACTGGGGATATCCTCCTAATTTAAAAATAATACACGAATGCTGTTGGAATGAGGGCCAACTGTCAATAGACAGAGCAATTTCTTGGCGTAACAGCACAAAAAATAAGTATGACAAGAAATTACTGTGCATTTTATCCTTTATACCATAAATGAAGTACACATTAGTTGTAAAAAGGTTAAAATGCATGGTAATTTCTTGTCATAACAGTGCAAATGCATACTTATTTTATGCGCATTTGTGCTGCTAAGCCAAGAAATTGCTGCGTGTATCGCTTTATATGCCAAATGCATACTTGTGTATCAATTACGTACATCCCTGCTTATTGATGGGCTTAATATTACTTTTGGGTGACTATAATTTTTCGCCAGTTAACAGGCATGAATCCTGTCAGACATTTTACCGCGGTGAGTAATATATATCGTTCCACTACAGGTACTAAAAACAGGAACCCTAAAAAAAAAAAAAAACCTAAAGTAATCTGACGATGGAAAATGTAATGTGTAATACGGAGGAAGAAACACTTTCAGTAGATGGAGAGATAAAACTTTATTAAACCCCAAGGCGAACTTAAGGAAATACAAGATTTATGGAAAACAAGACAATATGTTCATTATTCAGATTTAGTGACAAAAATAATCCAAACTAATTTTAAGAAGCCGAACACTGATCATGCATTAATATTGGTTATTTGGTATAAAGTCTGCACTAACTCAAAGTGCATGTACGGTGCATTTTTACACTAAAAAACTGGAGTTTGAAAGATTAAATAAGGTACCTCTTCCATGTTGTTGTCTATAGTGTTTGCTTCAGTGGAGACCTTGCTCATTTTACCTGGAAGAAGAAAAAAACACATAAAAACAGTTAATAAATTGCATCCAAAAAATGAACAATCCCTTAAATCTAGGACATTATACACAGTCTCATTCATAATCAAGTGTCCCTAAACAACGTGAACTTTATACTGCATCACATGGCCTGGTGTCACTCTCAACGCTGTGTAACCGTGCCAGAGCGAGCTGCAGCCTCACCGTGAGAATGCCCAGGAACCGGGAGTTTGCTGCTTTCGTCGTCAGAAGAATGACCCAGATATTCATGAAGTTTTGTCACCAACGTATTCAGCTTGCTGGCACTGTTGGAGAGGGGGGGCGGGAAATAGCAGTATGTGAAATAAATACAACAAAAATAACTTCTATTCATGGCTGATATGATATAGGCTTCAAAGGAATAGCTTATAATTCAGAGCTTAAAATGTCATTTTCTTAAAGAGCGATAATCTACAACTTTTCAGGTACTCAGCACAATGAGGTGCCATATGCACCCCGAGAAACGGTCAGTGAATATTACACTGAGAAACAACAATTAGTAATAATCTCAGACGACATCAATAGGAACGGTAAGTAATGCAGACAGACAACTCGAAACAAATAGCACTGAACAATAAGGGCTTGTGGTTCAGGCGAAAGCCAAATTACGCAACTTCGATGACAAGCATTTCCTAAGGAAAAGAAATCAATGACTTCCTAGATAGACTAAGGTGTTACTTCACAACAAGGAAATATATTTCATTCAGAGCCAGGGAGTAATTGATGCTGGTGTTTGTACATTTCTTGGTTCTGAAAAGAATGTTCAGTTCATACAGTGCACCATATGAAGTTACACACCAAGCGATTAATCAAGGTATTTAACAATGCATTTTAGTTAGAAAAGTGAACAATGCTCACTTTGCCAGTCAATCCATGCAAGTCAGCAGTGTTTCTGCACACACACAACTATATGCGAATAGTCAGGTTTTATGATCGTTTCAGAGGGGATTTTTTGCATTCACCTCCAGCCATGCTGAATGAAACGCATCACAAAGTAATAAGATAATCACAGGAGATTAAGCCGGGACAACACGTTTTCATTTTATTTACTGCTCAACCACACCTAATCGCGAAGCCCATGAAACAGCACTTTTCGATAAATCTAATTTAATAGAATCACATTGCCTAAGCATACTTCGGGGGAGGGGAATCATTGTACTATTCGGTGAGGGCGAAAATGCATGTCAGCATCATTCAACAGATAAATACAACTTTCTAGTGGTGATTACACTATCATACGAGTCTTATGTCGGCGAATGTACCCGCGTGCATCAGGCACAAGCATCGACAAAGGTGAGGAATGCACTCCTGCGCGGCAGTGGTTGGTCAAGTTCTCTATGCACATCTGGCCACCTCCCCGGCCCGTGACGTCAGCGGCCCGGCCAGCCACCGTCATTGTTCTCGGCAGGTCCGCCGATCATTTCCGATCCCCCGATCGCACGGCCAGTTGCCCGCCGTCCTTGACGTGTTGTGTTTATGCTTTGCGTCACCGCGAGATAAATCACGCCGCGCGCCTCCATTAGACTCAGTCCGCCGCTACCTGATGGGCGCCGGCTAGTCGGCCACCCTTTGCTGCGATCGTGGCATGTAAAGACCCGCATTATAAACCTCGCATTTCTCTAAACGGGTCAGCTTCCCACCAAGCTGCCACTGTGTCGACAACGGGACGGATGCAGAGAGCTACACATACAAATAATTGTCCCTGTTTCTTACACTGTATAGAATATATCCGAAAAGGAACACGCCTATTGAACGGCAGTCATTACAAAATAAACACAATCGAATATAATCTTGCAGCCCTGCATCCCGATGCATGGTGCATGGATGCATGTTTGTCTCCTCCCCCAAAATAAAAAGCCTGGCATATAAAACCGACTTAATGGATTCAAAGAAATTTGCCTTTTCACCCTTTCAAAATAACCGATCTGATGAGCTGGCTGCTCATTTTAGCTCCCCGGTGAACTAAACAACGTCCCTTACAATTTGCAGTAAGCTGTACTGCAATCCACGCTACGGCTAGGAAGATGCCGGGTCTGTAACACACAGCAGCTAACTGCTATGAATGCATAAGTGGGGGGGACGCGAAAAAAACCTTCTCCAGTTTCACACTTACCTGCAGATCTCTGTCGTCATGTCTAGTTGATCAAAGACACGTGGAGTGGGTGACACCTCTCTCCCGAAACAAAGTTCCTGAAATTTTGACCGGTCAATATTTCGGTTAAAAATACTGAATATTGAATCACCCAGATCACAGAAGACAAAGCAAGTCCGCCATCTTGCCGGATGGCTGAAGACGCACTAAAATGGCGCATCCTGCTCAAATCCTAGGGACAACGTCATTGGCTGACTGGCTGAAAAATTCTTGCTTTCTAAATGGCCGAAGCAGCGGCTCGCCTCGGTATTGGTTGACTAATGCCGAATGCGGTGCCCGGTATCGAAACGGACTGGTGCACGAATTTACTGTACGAAGAAAGTTCGACCTGGTTGGATGATTTTTGTTTTTGTTTCATTCATTTAGATGTTTTACCTACATACGGTGCGGACTTTTTTCCATTTGCAAGTTTTGGCGAGGAAAATCAAAGGGGTTATGATACTTGTACGTGTCTGAGCTTTGTGCAGAGTTGCCAGGTCCGCGGTTTTCCCGCTCAGTTAGGGATTTTTGTAAAGTACAGTTGCGGGTAAATATTACTAGGTCGCGGTTTGTGGGTTTTTGGGCTGCTTTCATAATGTTCTACGGCAGCGGTAGTTAAAGGGAAAAATAATTATTGTGACTGCAAGTCGCTCCTAATCTTGAGTAATACTGAATCGCCAGCCACCGACAGCCAGAGACAGACGTACACGGAGAGCAGGGTTGCTTACTATCACGCATCTGGGGTGACACAAAAAAATCTTAAGGCAAACTTGGATTATTCCATCATAAATCTAAAATTAGCTGCATCAGAAGCACTGGGGTAGTTTGCAAGCTCTACAGACTATTTACAATAGGTAAATAAATAAATACATGTAAATATGTGTTCAAACTAGTCTCGCATTGAAAATCTCACTCCAGCCAGCTGAGCAGCTGGCATCCCGGGAAAAAGAGTGCGTCTGTCTACGTGACGTCATTGTGCTTAACTGTAGTTTTAAAATCTTGAACATTTGAATGTGATCAGCATGCAAAATCCTGGTTTATTTCTTTGAGATACAGTATACTGGGATTTCAAATATTGGGCTAGTTTCAGCTTCCGTTGGGCTGATTCTAAGCAGACCTCGGGCTGGAGATTTTTGCAACTCTGGCTATGAGTGCTTTATGCGGAGGTTACAGGTTACCTGTATGAGCTGTTGAGAGGTTTCTTGCATGCATATGTGCATAGAAATATTAGATGGACATTTAAAATCAATACATTCAACTTTAAAGACGACAGTTTGGTAGATTCTAGTATCTCTACGTTAAAAAATATACTTATTTTGCATTAAACGTTTTTTATATTTTTGCATGTGTTTTAAAAATAACTTTTTTGATGGTAAGAAATAAACATATTTGTGCTTTGTGTTGTAATTAGATTAAATTTTTGGCATTGATTTCATGCTGAGTATTTTCGCAACTCCGGCATTCTGCAATTTACACCATTTCATACTTAAAGCATAATGGAGATCCACTAGATTAGAATCTCCTTCCAAGTGTCAGATTGCAACTGCGCATGTGCATTCAGTTTCTGCACACTCCTCCCGTATTTCTTCTTTGACAAAGACCGCGTTTCGATTGCGCTGCGCCATTTCACAAAAGTAAAAATGAAAATAGCTTATTTGTATATCATTAATAGGTTTTATATATAATGATATCTCCTTAAGAAAAACACAAACTAGCAATTACTGAGATTTACAAAGTAATAAAATAGAATCAGGAGTGCCCAATCTTTTCATTTGTTACGGTGAGAGCTACTTTTACAAAGAAAGTACTCCTGCGAGCTACTGAGATACCACCGTATATTTTGCGTCTACCGGGTGGAGTCCCATCGGTAAATTTTGCTGGCCGGGGGGAGGTGGTTCATCTTGGTATATTTTGCCATTCGCGATCAGCCAGTTAGCCACCAATGAAATTAAGCATCCATTAATCATCTACGGATCGACCTGGAAACACGTTGCGATTGATGGGTTAGGCACCCCTGCAATAGATATTCAATTGAGATTACCCTCTTACTTATTCTAATTCATATTTTAAAAAAAATATATATATATATCTGCTAGTATTTCAATTAGTATTTAATAGTGTGAATAACTTTTATATAAAATGTTACTTGTGTTATTGGAGAAGAATTTCACCTGGTCACTGTAACCGACTTTATGAAGTCTTCTCATTTACATCAGGATAGGATATTGTTCAAAACGTTGTTCTCCTGGAATGGAGAGCCAAAATTAGGCGCAACGCGGAGCAAGATTTTTAATGACATGTCCGTTATTACATCGGTTATGGTCATATTATTACTAATAAGGACGTCAGTTGTATGGCGCTATTCAGCTTTTTGGCGTGGCAGCTCACGCAATCATTTGATTTCTTTCAAGTTTTCAAGGATAAATATAGGATTTCTGCGCCCGTTTAACCACACGGCACATACAAAGACATTTTTAATTGAGTTCTATACAACTGTCTACAGCAGGGGTCTCCAAATCCGTTCCTGGAGAGATACTGTCCAGTAGGTTTTCTATTCTACCCGGCCAGTGGAAAACCTACTGGACAGTAGCTCTCCAGGATCAGAGATGGAGACCCCTGCCCCTGGTCTACAGACTTCCTACTCCTGATCTAGCCATTTAAACGTACTTGAAAGCAGCGTGGATCAAAATTCTTCGTGATCACCTAAACCTTGAGCGAATTTAAAGTGTATATAGTATAGCGTCGGAGCATGCTGGGAAATTGCAAATAGTGTGTTATTGTTAATACTCGAGTTCCCGGTTGTCGCGGGTGCCCTTGCGTGAACCCTGCCTGCTTCTCGCGGATCTCTAGGTATTATAAACTACCCACCACGTGTGTGCTTTACTCTCCGGTGTCAGACCTCCTTGTATTTCCATCTTACGTGTTGTTCAGTGGTTGTTAATGTCTGCATTATTCCTTTTAGGGGTTTACTAAAAGGACATTCTTTTTCTCTTAATAAATCCTCCTCGTTTCTCACCGTCGCTACGATTGCTCGGTCTGCCAGTACAATATATTACAACCTTTGTTAAACCACGAGCTGCCACAAGAAAAATTGACTAGACGTACGTACTGTTTCCCACTAGTGTTCAAATAATAGTGGGCTTCGGTTTTTAACACTTTCTCCTGAGGGGGCGATCCTTGGGATGGGGGGGGGGACCCGGCATCAGAAAACGTCTTTGTGGACGCAATTTAACCGCTCCACGCACCTCAGGTCGAAAACCTATGATATAAATTTGATTCTGCGACCCGGTACTGAGTAAACCGTTTGCAGGCGGATCGTTTGCCAACTGAAGTTGCTTTTTATAATAAGATCTTCCGTCACAATTCTGACCAATCACAAAAAAGCAGCGCTTGGCCACGCGACCTCTTCCGGCAACAGGCCTCTATTGGCTCCCCCTTCGGTGGGTTTGGCCAATGAGAAAGTTGCAATCGTTGCGAGTTAGAAAAGTAGCGTGATAGCTCACAGGCGGAACTTTTACCGTCGACCCGAGACGGAAATATGGACGTGTCGCTGAAAGTTTTGTGTGGATTGCTGTTTGTTTTGCAACTTTACGGCACGCATACAGATGGACAGGTCAAGAAAGAGGTAATCGTTCGCCGGAGCGTGACAAATGATGCGTTCCGAGAAAATGTGTGTCGATGTCCGCTCGGGAACATGCCTAGCTAAATTAGCAGGGCAGCGGCGTACAGATGGTGGGCTACAGGTAGCTGGATGAATCTCTTTTTGCTTCCAGGCGTCACTTATCGAGGCTGAATGACTCCGATTCTGTTTGTGGCGGTTAGCTATTAAACATTACTCAACATTACTCGTAACCTGCACCATTTACATGCATACGTTTGTTTATTACTATTGAAAGCCGCGGATTATATAGTTTTTCTTTGTGACTGTGTCCACATACTAATCTTGTGCGCGGTGCGCGGCGTTCATGTTCTGTCAGCCCTCCTGCAACTACTCTCCTTGCAGTTAAAATCATCGTAAACTGAGCCGACAGCGTGCACCCGTGGGTCTTTAAACTGCAGTCTACTCTCTGCCTTGCTAATAATTAATATAGTTTATTAATAAGCTGCTGTAACCCTTATAAAGCGAAACTCAATGTATCCCATACACGGAGGGCCTACATTTTACTGCGTCCCAAACTTTGCACCATCGACGATTAATGAGTCTTAATTCATAAAGATTTCAAATTGCACGTGGCAGAATTAGCTGAACAGAAGTATGACAGTGCCGTGATAATCTGGTGTGTTATCACTACAGTATGAGCAGTTGGGTGTGATGATTTGTAGGTTACAATATCCTCCTGAGACCCAAGGAAAAAAGTGTCCTTCAATTTAGGTTATTTGTCTTTTGGAGAAAATAAAACATCTTACAATTTAGATTTTTTCCAATTTATTTTTATTTTTAATTTCACAGCATTTCCTCTTTAGTGTACAACAGGAATAAATGTTTCCTTACATCAGTGAAAAGAGATGCAAAAACATCATGTCCACTACAATGGACATACATGAATGGGTGGGGTCTCAGGAGGTTATGCAAACCTATTTGGAAGGTTTTTCTGCAGAATGTAAGTGTGCACACACACATACACACAGGGTTTCAATAAAGTCTCTTTACAATTTCCAAAATTTATTACAAAGGCAAATGAAGACACACGTGGAAATTTTTACAAAATGAGACGTTTTTTTTTGTTGCCTCATTTAATGCACCTCTATATGGGCACCATTAGTTGCACGAAGCACATCAGGATGTTACTCGATTTCTTGCCATGTTCGCTGTAGCATACCCCCATCAATGGTGGAAATGGCATCAGTGATCCACTAACACAGAGGGTGTGTGTTTGCATTTGATTAAAAACTTTGATAACCACTCAGTACATAGAACAAATCTGATGAAGATATCTTGTCAATTGCTTTTAATATATTTTTGAAATTAAGAGACTTTATGGACACCCTGTATATATGAAATATATATTATTCATAACCTGTGCAACCTGAAATTCAGTCCAGTATGGGAATGCTTGAAGTTCAAAATCGCTTCAGCTTCCGGATAGTCTCTCACCAAAATAATGGTTTGGTTTTGTTACAAAGACACTGCTGTCTGACAAAGTCAGTCAGCTGATGGATTGGGCCAGCAGGAGACCAGTGATCCGCATGAACGGTGACAAGTTTCGGCGCTTCGTCAAGGCTCTGCCACGCAACTATTCAGTGGTGGTGATGTTCACTGCCCTCCAGCCCCAGAGGCAGTGTGGGGTGTGCAGGTAAGGGCGATCTTGTCTTTATCAAGGGTTTTTAAGTCTCTGGTTTGATTGGGAAAAACTCAGAACTATTTCATATTTCCATCTACATGTGGAAAAGTAATAATAATAATTCTTATTTCCTTGCACATGACAGAAACGGCCCACTGAATAAATATTTTAAGTTGATTAATCATCCTTTAGTTGTAGCTGAATAGTTTTTGTCTTTGGATTTTCTCAGCCTTTGCTAATCTGAGCCTAATTTTCTTACAATATGCTAAAGGTCAAATTCTTAAGGGCAGTCTGACCATATCTGCTACTTTTTAGAGACCCTGACACCCGAATATCCCCCTTCTCCACCCCCGTACCGCAACACATGTCACACTCCCACCAGGGCTTTCACTGTGGGGTCGACTTTGCCCTGTTCTGTGAGCTGAGCTGTGTTTCCGTACACAGGCAGGCCGACGACGAATACCAAATCCTGGCCAACTCCTGGCGTTATTCCAGCGCATTCACCAACCGCATCTTCTTCGTCACCGTGGATTTCGATGAAGGCTCAGATGTCTTTCAGATGGTAGCGTTTCTCGATTCACTGCAGCTGCATCAAACCTAGCATCGTTGCATGTGCTTTGGGGCCGGATCTCAGTCTTGGCCGCAGGTCCCCTATGTTTGTTCTAGATCTAGACCTGCATGCCTTAGCCAGGTAATTAAGGTTAATTTATTCAGAAGACAAATCAATTTAGGTGTGTCAGTGGAATACAATGTAAATTGTACTAGCTGAGTGGCCTGGACCGGCTTAAGAATCACCATGTGGTGTTGATGTGACTGGTCATGTGACACCAGTGGAACGGCAGCAGCTTGTGAATGACGCTGACTTTGGTAGTTCAGTAGTTTCGCACCCGTTCTCAAGCTTTCTGCTACCTTTCCTCCCAGCTGAACATGAACTCCGCTCCTACGTTCATCCACTTCCCGCCGAAGGGGAAGCCCAAGCGGGCCGACACCTACGAGCTGCAGATCCGCGGTTTCGGGGCAGAGCAGATCGCCCGCTGGATAGCCGACCGGACCGACGTCAATGTAAGACCTTGAAATCCTCCCCCTCCACTTCATGATGCTCAGATTTCACTGGAAAAGGGGAAAGCTATCATTCAGTTCAGGCTTGTTATCTGATGTTTTCTTCTGAATCATCATGTTCATTTTTAAAAAGTGGTGTATTTTGCTGTACTGCCCCCTGGAGGCCATTCAACAAATTACTACCTGCTGCCCCCAGAATAAATATCCGTCCTGCAGTTCCTGCCTGCTGAAGTGTTGGTTTTTGGGATAGGAGCAGAGGGATTGATCACGTCCATTCCAGGCTGCTGTATGGGATTGTTGCTCATCTGACAATCATGCAAATGTGCCAAGCTTTGCACTATATTTTAAGTTCAGGAAACGTGGCCATTTTTGTTCTGAGAGTCTCCTCTGCAGACCATCCCAAGGGAGCACGACATCTAAGTTGTCATAATGAAGTTTTGAGTGTTAACTGGGCGAGTTTGTGGTTCTGTCAGTAATAAGGAGGTGGTGGTGTTGCAACGATTAGTGGGCGGGCTCGGGTCTGGGGTCCAGGGTTCGGGGAGCGAAAGGCTGAAGCCCAGCATGTCTGTGCTCCTGCCCAGATCCGCATCATCCGGCCACCGAACTACGCCGGGCCGCTCATGTTGGGCTTCCTGCTGGCAGCCATCGGGAGCCTGGTGTACCTGCGCCGCAACAACCTGGACTTCCTGTTCAGCAGGAACACCTGGGCCTTTGCAGCGCTGGTAAGTGGGTAGGACCTTCCCTATTCCTCACGCTGTCCTTCCCAGTGCTGGCGCTTAACCCCCGGCTCCATGGGCACCTCCCGCTGGCTTACCCTGTGCTGTCTCCCCCGAACTTGCCCTCTCCTGCATGTGTATCTGTGTTTCTAGTGGAGAGCAAGAATGCAAAAAGAGAATTCCCCCATGGGGATTAATAAAGTATCACTATTCTATTCTTTTCTATTTATTCCCTTCTTGATAGTTGTTTTCTATGTTACACCTGCTGTGTTCATTAACAAAGGAACATAATTCTGTTGTCTTGCTTCTTGGGGAGACCCCAGGTAAATGTGCACCTAATCGAAGGGTTTTGTATTGGGAAGCTGCAGCAAAAATTGTGCAAAATAGCTGCCATGGGCAACAATGTCATTCCATAGGCTCGAGTTCCTCTGCGTGTCGGGGTTTTGGGCAAACTTTGGTGTCTGTAGAATCTCCTCACAGGTTTGCTTGCCCTTCAGAGCGTGGTCCTGATAATGACCTCTGGGCAGATGTGGAACCACATCCGAGGACCTCCCTACGCCCATAAGAACCCCAGCACCGGGCAAGTGGTGAGACATCGATTTTAAAGCTTTAGTAGCCCAGTATTGGGATACCTGGACAACATGGGTCAATGAGGTCACCTAGGGAGATGCTATGTCAGTAAGGGCCTCTAACCTCATAGGTCGTGTAGAACAGGAGCTCCTTGTCCTTCTCCATAGAGTTCTGCTTTGATCACCACTCTCTTGTGCTTCCTCCTCCACACCCAGAACTACATACACAGCAGCAGCCAGGCGCAGTTTGTGGCGGAAACCCACATCGTCCTCCTCTTCAGTATCCTTCAAGCAGCAGAGCAGAGACTGCTGGGAATCTGGCAGCCTCAGCTCCAACTAGCCTCAGCATGTCTTCAGACTGTGGGGGGAAACCGGAGTACCCAGAGGAAACCCCACAACAACAAGAGGAGAACATGCAGACTCCACACACATGTAACCCCGGGGGAGACTCGAACCCGGGTCCCGGGGGTGTGAGGCAACAGTGCTAACCACTGCAACCCCATGCCACCCCTTCTTCTTCTTTTATATAACTAAAAAGAGAATATAAGTAAAAGGCCCTTTTGTCCACTTCAGAGCAATTTGCTTGCCATGCTTTGCATTCTCTCCGACGTGAGCTTGCACTTGCAGTAGCAGAGAGGGATGTGCCCATGCCCCCATGCCCCCCAGCTGTGCCCTCTCTCCTCCCCGTCCACGTCCCTTAACGCAGCCTCTTAGATGCCGCCATCACCCTGGGCGTGGTTCTCCTCCTCGAGGCTGCGACGTCTGATATGGACATAGGCAAGAGAAAAAGTAAGCTGTGTTTTTTATGGTCGTCATCTTGCACGAGTCGCATTTGATTTGAAGTTTTATAATGTGCTACTGTGTCGCACCTGAGGGGCTTTATATGTGGGAGATGCAACAATGGACTACATTGTTTCCTGTGGATTGACAGGTTTGGCACGGGGGGGGGGGGGGGGGGTGATACTGCAGACACCACACCATTGCTGTACATAGGTTTTTTTTTTATTGTTTTAGTGATGGCGTGTTCCCTCTGTAAGGTAAACAGCCACTGAAGTTATTTTATGAAGTAGTATGGGTTCGTTATTTTTCAGTGACAGTAGGGCTGGACAATAATTCGATATCAATATATATCGCGATATATTTTTTTTCGATAACGGTGATACGATTTTTAAACACATTTCCGATATTTCGATATACATTTACATGTATCACAAGTGCTAAACAGCGCGTATTCAAATCGCATTTGCATGGTAATTTGCTGAACAACGCAGCTGTGAAACGTGATCCAGGTAAAACTTTTTTAGACAGCATAAATAATATTGAAGCATTTGTTTAAGCAGACTGTTAAAAGCAAAAGCAACAAAGCATTTTAGACTTTGTAAAGAAACCATAGTAACCACGTGTATGATACTTTTCAGAGCTGCGTCAGAGGGAAATGACTCGTGAATTTAATTTTGACACTGGTTAGCTTTTTGTGAAAACGAACTACAGTACACCCCGCAGGTTTTTTGTGATTTTGTGAGCGATCTTTGTGTTTTCAATGTTGGAGAATATAATTAAAGGTTTGTATCAAGAAACGACGGTGGTTTTTATTGTATACTGGTAAATCTCTGCTGTTAGTTGGTGGTATGCCTTTTGTTAGCCAACATGTATGTCGGGGCCGGCTCTACGCTGGGGCAACGCCCCCTTAAGCAAACGTCCTGCCCCCTTAAATCAAACTTTTAGAAGTTGAGGAAGAAAATAATAATTACCCACAAACTGAATATGGACAAGATTTACTACAGTAGCTGAAAAATCCACTGAAAAAGGCACAAACGAGATGATAAGTTTCACTTCTTGTTCGCTCTTTCCCTCCGCGTTCTGTTTGTGCGCGGGCTCACGCAGCACTCGGCAGATCCCCCACTCACCCTCCCCCCAGCTAAACATCCAATCACTGTTAGTATGCAAATGAGCCAGTTTCTCAGTAGGCAGGGCAAAGCGAAATGAGCTGCGTGATTGCGGAAGGTTTGGAGGAAACAGCAATCTCTCTCGTCAAAATCATAGTGATGATTAGTGAGATCATGGTTCGAATTATTTTTGTCTGTTTGGGGGGGGTCTTGATCGGGGGGTACTGTACCCCCCAGTACCCCCCGATCAAGACCCCCCCCAAATAGACAAAAATAGCAGTTTGGGGGGGGGGTATTAACATTTTTCTTGTTTTTTTTTTTTTTTAAAGAAAGAACCTCACCTTGTAGGAAAATTTTATGTAAAACGATTTTAGACACCCCTAGTGTGGATCGTACCATTTGAACCACCTTGGCGCTAGAAGCAGCTTAGCCAGTCGGTTACGTCATTCATTCTCATTGAGCGACTTGTTCGTTGTGATTTCAAGATTCTTTATTCGTCACATACATAGTTATAACAAGTACAACATGTAGTGAAATGAACCCTGACCGATCCTATTTTTCAGTTTTATATTTCAAGACTCGGTGAATTGATTTTTTCTTTTTCATAACTTAGCCTACCCTTTTTAGTTTTGGTAATATTGGCAATAGTGAAAAGTGTTTTGTTGGGTTCAAATATGTTTGATATAGGCCATCCAATTAAGGTAAATGTCTTGTTTTTAATCTGATGAGGAATATTTTATTTTATTTTTTGTTTTACTTTTCAGTTTTCCCCCTGAGGGATTGCCACCTTACTGTGGTCAGGGGCTTAGCTTGCCTCAGTGACCCTAAGAGCTACACCAGCAGAAGCTTAGCCTTCAGGTGGGACACCCAAGTTGGACAGGTCTTAGGGCAGAGGCCTGACAAAGTGCAAACCAATTACATGACAAAAACAGTTATCCAGAGCACCACCCCACCCCTTTCCCGCCTTTGTCGCCACCATGTGCCCCCTTCACATTTCTGTCTGCCCCCTCATATATGCATGTCTAGAACCGGCCCCGATGTATGTACATATTTATAGCATGCCGATCGCGTAAAACAAATCGCGGCAATGCCAAAAACCCATGTATGTACATTCTCAGTTATTAACGCACATAAATACATTTCAAGCACATGCTAATATATTGCTGCCATATTGGTTTTCGGTTATCTCGATCATCGGTTATCTCGACGCTTTTTGGCAACCCCCTAGGCCGGCGACATAACCGGGTTCGACTGTATATGAATAATCAGCCTGTTCTAGTTTAAATGGAAATATATTATTGTTAATAAGCTGAGTCTGAGAGTTTTATTTATTTGATAGTTTATTTCACATTTCTTGTTTGTAAAGGCTAAATACAAAAAAAAAGTGAACCTTTTTTTTTTTGTACTGTTTTTATTTAAAAAAAAAATTATATAATTTTAATAGGAGGAGCCTGGAGGTATTATAGACTTTGCAAATTCAGTTTGCAGACAACCATTGTGCGTGTCCTCTGCAGTTTTTTCCTGAGGCTTTTTAATATTACCCATATCGATATCGGAATTATATCGTATCGACCAAAATTAAGAAATATATCGTGATATAAATTTTTGCCATATCGTCCAGGCCTAAGTGACAGTTATAACTGTTTTGTTTAGTCGCTAAAGCTGATTGGAGCTTTATAAGTGTGTCTGTTAAATGACAGCTTATGTAACCTATTAGTGCTGCAGAATTCTTTCGTGCGTGCACAGGGGAAGGGGACAGGCATTGGACTGCTCGGGCAAGTCACCAAACCTTTGGATTAGATGATCGATGTTTTTTTGTTTGTTTGTTTTATTTGCCACGGAGAGAGAGATTTTGGTGTGGCGAGCTGCCATCGAGAAATTGGACTAATTGATGATGGGAGCCGCTTCATAGGTCTCTCTCCAGCATGTTAATGGTTACGGCAAATCGCCTGTGGCCGACACACGGGGCTGATCAGTCTCCGCCGATCCAGCCCTTTTATGTTCGTTCTTTGTACTTGGAAATTCAGCTGTTTCCAGGGGTGTTTGCATGTGATGCGATGGATTAAGTGAATGACGTGCGTGTTTTTCCTCCCCCAGTTATGTGTGTAGCTGGCATTGCCCTCGTCGCCTTGTTCTTCAGCTGGCTGCTGTCCGTCTTCAGGAGCAAGTACTACGGGTATCCATACAGGTCAGCCGTCCTTCTCCCTTAGCCGGAGCCGCCTACGTAATTAGCCGCCATGCTGTTGCAGGGAGGCTCGTCGGACGCCCTCTTTAAACATAACCAGGGCTGCCCATAAGGGGAGAGAAAGGGGCAGACTTTCAGGGCCCAGACAAATCTGCGGCTGCTGGGCATCACATGGGGCACAATCACTGAGTCTGATGTTTCGTTAAAACTGCAAAATGGATCGAAATGCACATTTAGCAGGTTTCTGTTCTTAAATGAATTCGAAGCGTTGTTTTGGAGAAGGTTGGGGGGGCTGTTCGTTAGAATGTTTCAGGGTCCTAGCCAGGTCTTTATACAGCCATGAACATAATGATAATGGTCTATTATCACCTCATTATTATTTTATGGCGTAATCAGTATTTTTGTGCTCGTTACCTGATCTAGTAGGAGCAGCAAGCAGTGAATGAATGCATGTCCTCTTTCACTCATTCATAATGGACTTGTGTCTTGTTCCATCTTACAGTTTTCTGATGAGCTGAAAATCCATCTGGGTGGAAGACGAAGGCGGGGGGGAGGGGGGGCAGCACGCAGCTCTGTGCCAAACACTGGAAAAACAATGTGCCTTCATGCTCTGTGATCATATGACCCATTTGACCATTATCATTCATCTCCTGTCACGTGACTTTTGGCTCAGGATGTGAGATGTATCAGTCTAACTCTTCTGTGCTGCTTCAAAGACATCAGCTGTGACGTTTGGGTGAGACTTTAACGTCAAATTAATTTTTCAAAAACACATTCACACATCCACAAAGTACGGAAACTTATCGGGATGATCTACCTCGTACAGTTTCTCGTTTGTCCTTGTTCTTTTAATGTTCCCCATTTTCAGTTTTCAGCATCTCCCCGTTTTTTTTGCCTTCTATTTTCAAAATGTTTCCAGTCAGGATTTATTTAATTACTTAATTCTGCTGAAACCGATGATTTTTTTTAATATTATATCATCATAATTATATCCTGTTTGGATTCAGGTATTTCAATCATTCAGGTAATTAAATTCAACTGTAACTTCACTGGCTGAAATTTAGAAAAAAATCTGGGTTGATTATTGTTCTCTTTGGCACCCATGAATTTGGAAACAAAAGGAAAATGATGCAACCTTTGTTCCCCCAGTATCTAGATAAACTTTATCACATGCTTAATATTCAGGGATGCACAAAACTGGTAAACAAGTACACATTCACCTTTAAAAGCTAGACATGCTGCAATTGATTGTTGTAACAATACAAATGCATATTTATTTAATGTGCGTTTATGCTGCTTTGACAAGAAATTACTGTGCATTTTAACGTTTATATCCTAATTTGTACTTCATTTGTGCATGGCAAATTGTCATTGCAGCACAAATGCACATAAATATGTACGCATTTGTGCTGTTATAGCAAACGTTTATAAAGGTGAATGTACTTGCATGCCAGTTATATGCATCCCTGTTTATAAATATAATTCAGTGTGGTTTGGTTTGGCTTGTTGCGGGGGGGGGGGGGGGGGGGGCGAGGGGTTAGTTATCCTTCTGTATTTTATGGTTATTTATCAGAGGGGGGCGTTTCATCTGGGTGGAGCTGTCAGCAATACCGTGTTTGGCAGTGCAGATTTTCCTATTAAAAGTGCCTTAAAGTATGTTGTGTGTGTTTTCAATCTTGGACGTCCTGGTGCTGGTCTGGAATGTAACGGTGGTTCTTTGCTCATCTCTGTGAGGAGGTTGTCCTTGTGTCCCATCTTGCTTTTCATGAGACACACACACATGTACAGGTGAATGCAGGTTAAGGGGTCTGAGTCTGGTGCCCCTGGACCAAATGGAGTCTCAGGCCGTGCCCTCATACCTTTAGGGTTGAATCCTACCTGCATGAATGTGAAGTTTGCTTATTCACCCAGTGGCATGCAGGTTTCCCCTTGGTATTCCAGTTTTCTCCTGTAGTTTTCTCCAAAGACGTTTGGTTGGGCCATTTCAGTAGTGCGGTGTGTGTTAGGCGCACAAACATCAGTCCAGAAAGCAGGATGTCCAGAAGGACGTATAGAATGTTTTGTCATTTTTGTAGGTGTGTTTTTATATATATATAGATCTACTCAAGTTAAATGATGTTATGCCCTTTGCATTTGTAGTCAAGATGTTGCTTGATGGAAAATATGCCAATATTAATATTATTCACACTAACAGTGGTAGAAATATATTGAAGTGTATCCCCTCTCTGTTTAAGTAACCCACCTGCATGCCTTTCATGCAGGAATCCTTTATCTGTTAAGCACATCTTATTGTTCTTTTAACTCCCTTAAGCAAAGAGATCATTTTAGTTTTTTATACTTTGATAAAAAGTATAAAAATCTTCCATCCATCCATCCTCTCCCGCTTATCCGAGGTCGGGTCGCGGGGGCAGCAGTCTCAGCAAGGAGACCCAGACTTTCCTCTCCCAGGCCACTTCATCCAGCTCCTCTGGGGGAAGCCCGAGGCGTTCCCAGGCCAGCCGAGAGACATAGTCTCTCCTGCGTGTCCAGGATCTTCCCCGGGGCCTCCTCCCAGTGGGACATGCCCGGAACACCTCACCAGGGAGGCGTCCAGGAGGCATCCTGACCAGATGCCCGAGCCACCTCATCTGGCTCCTCTCAATGCGGAGGAGCAGCGGCTCTACAACAACAACAACAAATTTATTTTTGTATAGCGCATTATCACAAAATTACATTGTACCAAAGCGCTTTACAGCATCCCCTCCCAAAGCCCCCAGTGAGTAAGCCATAGGCGACAGTGGCAAGGAAAAACTTCCTAGAAGGAAGAAACCTTGGGAGGGACCAGACTCAAAGGGGGAGCCCATCCTCCAGGGGCCGGCAGGGAGAGTCAAATACAGTTAAATCTGAAACACAAACGGGGAGCAGGGGGGAGATGACAAGCCGGTGCCAACGCTCCCTCCAATCGCCAGGCAGCCAGAAGGCAGGGAGCGGGTCATACAAGGTAGATGACACAGGCAGAACGGCGAGCTGGATGCACAGACGTCATTGGTAGTGGCGACGTCACATGTGGCAGGGTGTGCTGACATCTTGATAGATTGAGGGCTCCAGGCAGCACCCCCCAGGAGAAGGTGGTGGAAATAAATGCAATTAGTCAAAGTAAGGGAGACTATAGGCAGTGCTAAAAGTTAGATGAGTGCAATATGAAGTGCAATGCTCCGGCAGATATGGCTATGGCAGCATAAGTAGGAGGGAGAGGCAGGTGGGAATGCAGGCATGGGGAGTCCCTGAAATGTCTACTCTGAGTCCCTCCCAAATGACTGAGCTCCTCACCCTATCTCTAAGGGAGAGCCCAGCCACCCTGCGGAGGAAACTCATTTCGGCTGCTTGTACTCGTGATCTCGTTCTTTCGGTCACTACCCACAGCTCGTGACCATAGGTGAGGGTAGGAACGTAGATCGACTGGTAAATCGAGAGCTTTGCCTTTTGGTTCAGCCCCTTCTTTACCATGACAGACCGATGCAGCGCCCGCATCACTGCAGACGCCGCACCGATCCGCCTATCGATCTCCCGTTCCATCGTCTCCCCACTCGTGAACAAGACCCCGAGGTACTTAAACTCCTCCACTTGAGGGAAGACCCCCTCCCCGACCCGGAGAGAGCACTCCACCCTTTTCCAGCTGAGGACCATGGTCTCGGATTTGGAGGTGTTGATTCTCATCCCAGCCGCTTCACATTCAGCTGTGGACTGTCCCAGCGAGAGCTGAAGGTCACGGTCTGATGAAGCCAACAGAACCACATCATCTGCAAAAAGCAGAGACCTAATCCTGAGGTAACCAAACCGGACACCCTCAACGCCCTGGCTGCGCCTAGAAATTCTGTCCATAAAAACTATGAAAAGAATCGGTGACAAAGGGCAGCCCTGATGGAGTCCAACCCTCACTGGAAACAAGTCCGACTTATTGCCGCCCATGCGGACCAAGCTCTGGCACCGGTCATATAGGGACCAAACAGCCCTTAAAAGGAAGCCCGGCACCCCATACTCCCGGAGCACCCCCCACAGGACTCCCCGAGGGACACGGTCGAATGCCTTCTCCAAGTCCACAAAACACATGTAGACTGGTTGGGCAAACTCCCATGAACCCTCCAGAACCCTGCGGAAAGTATAGAGCTGGCCCACTGTTCCACGGCCGGGGCGAAAACCACACTACTCCTCCTGAATCCGAGGTTCGACAATCCGGTGGACCCTCCTCTCCAGAACCCCCAAATAGACCTTACCAGGGAGGCTGAGGAGTGTGATCCCCCTACAGTTGGAGCACACCCTCTGGTCCCCCTTCTTAAAGAGGGGGACCACCACCCTGGTCTGCCAGTCCAGAGGCACTGCCCCCGATGTCCACGCGATGCTGCAGATGCGTGTCAACCAGGACAGCCCCACAGCATCCAGAGCCTTAAGGTACTCCGGGCGGATCTCATCCACCTCTGGGGCTCGGCCACCTCAGCGACCTCCATCCCAGAGATAGGGGAGTCCACACCCAAGTCCCCATACTCTGCTTCCACACTGGAAGGCGTGTCGGTGGGATTGAGGAGGTCTTCGAAGTACTCCATCCACCAACCCAAAACGTCCCGAGTTGAGGTCAGCAGCATCCCATTCCCACCATAAACAGTGTTGATGTTGGGGTCCAACCCCCTTCGAGAAGACTGGTTCCAGAGCCCAAGCTGTGTGTCGAGGTGAGCCCGACTATGTCTAGCCGGAACTATGGCCCCTCCTATGGGTGGTGAGCCCATTGGAGGGGGGACCCATGTGCCTTGTTCAGGCTGTGCCCGACCAGGCCCCATGAGTACAAGCCTGGCCACCAGGCGCTCGCCATCGAACCCCACCCCCAGGCCTGGCTCTAGGGGGGGGGCCCCGGTGACCCGCGTCCAGGCAAGGGACACTGTGATCCCACTATTTTATTCATCATGATGGGTCTCTTAAACACCTTATTTAGGATGTTTTAACTGCTTGCATTTTTTAGTTATCAAATTGTTACTTTCTTGGGTTACATAATTTTAATACTTCTTTGCGCTCTCAATGAATACAAGCCAACATGCTGGAATGGTGTTAAAAGTCAGTATAACTGACTTTGTTCAACTATGCTGTCTATAAAAAGGTCTATTAAAGTAGTTTCGTCGAAGAAGTCAGTTTTGTGCAGGAAGCTGTTTTTACAGTAACTTTTGGTTTGTACTTGATATGCAACTATGGAAGATGAAACCATATATGAACAGTAGATGGCAGCAGAGCATAATTATTTTCATTTATATATTTTAAAATAATAGTTTTATTTGCCAAACCTGATTATTTAAGCATTCCATTTTAGATACTTCCCAAGATTTAAATAAATTTATAAGTTTATATACTTGTATAAGATATTATCAACAAAGAATTTTGGTAACCAAATTTCAGTAGGTGATGTGAATAGTGTCCTTTGATAGTTTGGTGCCCCATCCTGTGATATTGGGATAAGCTTCGGACCCCCATCATGACAGAAATGAATGAATGGTTTTGGCAAATATCATTATAAATGTTATTTTAGGTACTTGGAAAAAAAATACTCATTATAGTTGTTGTGCATGTCTAAGTGATCTATATCAATCATTAGTGACACGATTTAAGTTTTTTTTGTCAGTGTTAAATCATTAAAGTATTGTTAAAGCATGCATAGTATATCTGGTTTTTCATGTTTAGGACACAGCATAATACAATGCGCGCCGGAGGGGAAGGGGTTAACAACGTAGGCCGCCGTGTCGGTGGGCAGTGGTGCGGGGCGCCTCCCGCACTCCGCCTTTGCATGTCGGGACAGGTGTTGTTTATTTGCCTCTGCAGACGCGCCGGCGAGGCTCCGGTGTCATTCGAGAACCGGCCAATCACGCTCGCGCCTGCCGTGAATACCATATAAGGCAATCTCGCCGCGCGCCGCGCCGTGGACGGCGCTGGGGTTTCCCGGCAGAATGACCGCATTGTTATACCAGGGGCCGCGCCTTCGGACGGGATGCGCGCCTCTGTGCGCGCTAAATTTAGGGTTCATTTTTATTATATTTTTTCAAAACACAGCAAAAAGTAACGGTGTAAGCGTCAGTAGCGGATGTTTGGGTTAGCTAAAAAATGCAGTGTTACTCAGATAACAGCGCATGCAGTCGGCTGGTCGGTGTAACCATACCAAAAAATGAAAGCCAATTTCAGCCAAATGATACGGATACATACAATGACATATCATTTCTGGTCTACTAATGAATCTTTTATGTTTGCTGACAATAAGTTATCTTCCATAAATAGTAGTGTATGTGACACTCCATGCTAGAACAGGAAGCCGGGCATTGTGATTTATTCAGTGGAATAAAAGGTGGACAGAGTTTAGCTCTATGCCTGTCCTGTCAAGTTTTATACGGATTGAACAACTGAAGCTCTTTCACAACCCTGTGGTTAGATTCATATTAATTCCTGTAAATCATGGACTGAAGGGGCACCATTATCCTCTACAGTTGCAATATGAATTTAACAGAAAATGTCATATTTTAATGACAGCAGAACCCTGTGCAGCGTAGTTGTTTTCTTCTTGTTAAGATTTCAGCTGAAAAACTTAAGATTGTTCTTTACATATTGTTACATTTAATGTTACTATCATTAATAATATATGTTAATATTTTTCTTACTGATTCATGCCATTACTCAGCAGTGAATAACAATTTGTCCTTTCGGGGATTAATAGGACTGGTATTTCAGTGATTATGGTCTGCTGTCCTAATCCAGAATCCCCACCCCCCACCCCCAAATACAAGGTATACACCTTTTAAAAAACTGCTTCTAACATATATTTATTGAAGAGTAGGTAATACCAACACCAACGCAATACCGACGATGGACAAAAGTGTCCAACTGGTTTATTAAGGCTGACAGACTGGGGGAATGAAGATGCTGATGGCAGCAATGATATCTAAACCACTGTCTAAACAGCTACATAAGATGTGAGCGGTAAAAGGGACAAAGGACAGTGACAGTACACACTCCAGCAGCCCACAATCACAGCTCGCACCTCTGTCGTTATGCTTGGATGTTTTGGGTTAAATCAATCAGCAAGCCAGACGGGATCGCATCATCAGCAAGGGCTTCGTCCCGCGTATTGTTACTGACTTTGCCACATTTTCCTGTACGAGATTGTGCTCAAGCACCCAGATTAGCACTGCATTTGTGACCCTGTGGAGCACCAACACACGGTGGGTGGGGAGGAAATGAAAACAAAGTGGTTCTAGGGCAGCAGCACGATGGTCTGCCCCCAACGCATTGCATTCTGGGATTCTGGGAGTGACGGTGCATGTATTCGTCATAAGCATGTATTCAAAGTAAGTCTGGCTTTTATTCTTCACCGTGACCCGGTCAGTCGCTGAGGGAGATTGTCAAAGCGGAGACTGAGAATAAAATGGTGGGAGCGCATCGAATCCGTGTGGCAGTGCAAAAGAGGAGACCACAACACCTGATACCCAGAAATTCTCGTATGCTAAGAAAGAGATCACCCTGAGTGTTCATCGCCTGAAGCCCGCAGGGCAGTCGCCAAGGCTGCGACGAGCTCTGGGTCTGAGTGGCATCATATTTCTGTACCGAGCAAAGCCAGTAGTGACCAATCTACATTTACAGAGGGAGCTGGTGCCCAGGGCTGTGAAAGAATCTGCCTTTGTGAAATGAGATACTTGTGGGGTTTATAGGCGGCCCGGAATGGGGAGTCCAGCGAACTCAGCGCTAGTTGATAACCGGCAGCCTAGACTATGTGCGTGAGCACCTGCGGTCGGCTCCGCGGTCCCCGAATCTGCGTGACACGCCAGACGTGCTACATTCCCTCCCTTATCAGCAGTTCTGATGCGTCGGGGGAAAAAAACACCACATTCATGGCATTTTTGCACAATTACGCGGCACCTTCCACTGAGAAAAAAAATCTAGCACTTTATACCTGCGGTGCAATTATCGCACCTTTCCTTCCTCTTCCTTTTGAAGAGCCTGTGTCACTCAGGGCTGTGACATTCCGGCAGAGAGATCCTACATGAACAGACACACTTGACTATCCCTAGTTAGCGCAGCCATGAGGTAGCTGACCCGTAAATGGGAGCTTAAACTTACCACATTTATGCAAACATCCCCCCTTGCGCTACACATCCAGGCTGCTGCTCTGCATCAGATTTGCATATTTCATTCTTTCTTTTAGCCCATTTATGCAATAGGTTAATTCTCTGGAGTATTTCAGGTCAAATGTCTCACTGAAGTGTGCTATAACCAGGCCTCTTTTGGGACGGGAACTGGCAACCTTCAGGTTACAAGGCCAGGCCCTTAATCACTAGGTTAGCTGGTGTTCCCGTGGCCAGTCTGACAATCCAGTAAGTGACGGTTATATGCAGACGTTGCTACTGGTTTATTCTGTTTTTCTTTTTGTCTGTAGGGTTATTTTTGTCAACACATCATTGAAGTTCCACCATTGACTATAAAAATAAACTCTAAAGGCAAAACTGATGGAAATATCAAACATTTCGTACGACGATGAGCATGATTATTGTAATCCCGACTGCTCAGCTATAAATTTTTACGATTGTAACTATCTATCCCAGCCTGAAGCCTATCCCAGAATGGATGCCAGACCATTATAGGGAGCAAGCACACACAAAATAAGAGTCATTTTCAGACGCCGGTTCACCTAAACCACATGTCTTGGGACTGTGGGAGGAAACCAGAGCCACCCTGAGTGAAACCACACAAACATGGGGAGAACATGCAAGCTGCACATGCACAGCTGGTGCTGGAAGTGTCCGCCCCAGAAGTGCTTGGCCGCAACAGCCGTAGCCACACCGCTTTAAATCCTGGAAATGCGCATCTCCGTGTTGTGAAAGGATTGCATAGTTACGCGTTCTCTATTAGCCTGGGGTCTGTGGAAATCTAAAAAGGAGCATTGTAGGTTCTTGAGGTATGCTGTTTTGTTAACAAAAAAAAAGGCCCCACCAAGAAATTACATCAGTAGGGCAATGAAACCGCCTTTTGTATCTCGGCCAGCATCTGTGGAATTCTATACGCTTGTCTTTATGTTCACCTGAACAGCTGGAAGTTATGTTGCTGGGTGCCTGCAGGCAGACTGTGGGGGGTGGGGTGGGGTGGGGTGGGGTGGGGGCGGGGGGGGGCAGAGCATTTCTGTTATGCAACACAAAAGCATTGTCAGTGAGGGGTAGAGAAGCCACCCTGGAGAGACCTCACCTTGGCTAACCAGCCTTGCAGGCCGGTGTGGTCCTTCAAGGAGAACATCATGGAACAGACCAGGCTGGATCATGGGTGTCGTCCAGATTATGCGCATCTGAATTCAGCACGTACTCCAGACACGAGGGTGTGACACTCTGTAGTGAGCACAATTTACAACTCACTGGAGACATTTTTTCAACTTATTGCAGAAATTAGCTAATAATGTATGTATTTTCACAGGAAACGTTTAGTCTAACATAAGGGAGTGAGACAGGCAAAGAATGCGGCAATATCACAGTTACGTTTGATATTAACAAACTAGGCCTGCTGCCTGTGTGTGTCTGCGTGGGAATGGCTGTCCATAGCGGTAGCTGAATCTATCACTGTGACATGTACTCATGGCCATCTGTGACACACGTGCACGTCGCTGGACACCTGTGTTCCACCCCCATAATCCCAAATGTCAATCCCACAAGCAAACGGCAGAAGACCCTTAACAGCTGGGGAGTCCCCTGGCTCAACCCTGATTCCACAGGAATGGTTCTGACCAACACTAAGCTCTGCGCTCTGGCCATATGACATCGTGTAGATGGGATGGTATCTGAACTAAAAATTTCAATTAATTCGGCTCCCTTTGTTTTAAAAGCGATACATGGAGCAATTGATTGTGTAGTAGCACAAATGCACATAAAATTAATTATTGTGCATTTAAACCTCATTATGCTAAATCGTACTTCATTTGCGGTATAAAGGTTAAAATGCACGTTAATTTCTTCACATAAAATGCATACGCATTTGCGCTGTTACAACAATCAATTGGCACACGTATCGCTTTTAAAGGTTAACAAGTACCAGTTATGTGCATCCCTGCTTATACGCGAAGCATTCATTTAGCTTTCAGTAAACAGAGCATACCTGAATTTTGAAACATCCTTGACTATTTCCCTTCTTTTGTTAAGGCCGATTCTATGACAAAAATTTAAGTTTCACCACATACTGGACAGGCGAGTGTGCAGCAGGAAGTTATAAACTGCTTATCGAATTTGTGAAATACTTCACAGTTCTGTCAACAGAGACCTTGCATAAACTATTTTGTTTTTCAGTGGCCATGGAAGGTCAATTTCTGCCTAACGATTCTAAACACCTGGACAAAAGAATTTAAAATGCTCCATCCTACAGAGAATGTAAACTTCAAATAAAATTGAATCAGTTATAACACACGGGTTTTTTCTCAAACACTATGTTCTTTGCTACCTCATAAAATAAACACAAAATACCAAAAAAGTCACTGTGGCTTAGAAGAGGAGAGAACAAATCAGACTGTTTTGCAAGAGACCTGAAACAATGTGCAGATTTATTGCTGAAAATGGGTTCGGTTTGTTCAGTTCTTTATTTCCTTATTTTCTAAAATAGCTCGTAAGAACTGGAAAATTCTTCGAAACGCCCAATCGTTTTTCCTGGCTGGCATTCGCCAGTGTGTCACACCCTGCATCAGTTTTCTGAGTATCTGTACGCAGAGCTGAAAACATGTCTTCTTTATATATATATATATATATCTCTACCAAGGCTGTAATTGTAATACATATTGGGGGGGGGGGGACACGTATTATAATTACCTTGGTAGGTTTGGCCTCCCCCAATGTTGATTGCAAGGCTATGGTCTTGATATCTAGTAACAGAAAAGGTCAAACTTTTCGTGTATATTAATTTTCTGTGATGATCAACATTTATGTCTGCCTGCGATGGTATTTAAGTAAATTTGTTTTAGGATTTTAATAGCTCAGATCTCAGGTAACACAGTCAAACTGATTATTTTGTGTCCTTTTTATTATAAATATGAGCCCAGTGGACTCTGCTGCCTCACCTGCTTGCAGAAACCGCACGAGTGAGAAGGAATTGTGTTCCTCCTTCGTCGGGGCAGAGACGGAAGCTGAAAGAGGCATTGAAAGGCCGGTGTGCGTGACAGCTGGTGAAAGGCAAAGACCTGCGCCCCCCCACCCCCCAGCTCACGGCTGTCGGCAGCTGGGTAGAGGGACCTGGCCAAAGGCACAACTGTTCCATTCAGCTGCAGCCCATCAGTCATATCTGATTATTTTAAGTTTGGCCAGTAGCTACGAGACAGTTGGTGTTTCCTGGTCAAAGAATAAAGCGCTGGATGAAGAGTGATGCCACTGAGCACTTGAACGTCACTGTATTATAACTGAACAAAGGTGAAATGACAGTACCATGTGTTTTCTGGGCTTTAAATATAACATTTGTGCGGACAATAAGAGTTCTATCTTAACTTGGTGAAAAATGTTATGGGACTGACCAATAAAAATACAAAATAATGTTTCTGGGAGAAGATCCACGGACAAAATATTTTTATATTAAAAAGTAGGATTAAGAATTTGGGGAATTCAACAGGACTTTGCCATGTTCCCCCCCTAGCTATACCAAAATCATAATAAATATACAGTTTATGCAGCATAATTAGTCTGTTGATGGGACTTTATGGGATTTCTAACCAATCATGTGGTACAACAATCTATAATAATACTGTCAGATAAAATCCATGATCTAGAATAGAGATGCTTGCAGTTAATCAGTGAATCAGAGTGGCATAACACATGCATATAAAGATGGATACACACCAAGCCATGGCAAAAAAAAAGTAGTGCCAGGCTAGGCCAGTGAACCTTCGGCACTGGAACACACTGGCATGACCAGAGGTGACAGGTGACATACAGCCCAATGAGAGAACTCAATATTACTGGCTAGCTTCACGCTCACTCGGCCAAAACAGCGCCAACGGGACCCAATCATGTCCGACTGTGTCGCACACACAGGCAGTCACCAACTATACACACACACACACACACACACACACTCTGTCAAGATAGAGATGGAGCTTTTACTTAAATAATCCATCCATCAATTTTCTGTACCCGCTTATCCTATTGAGGATCACGGGGGGGGGGGGTTCAGAGCCTATCCTGGGAGCTACAGGTGCAAGACAGGGATCAGCTCATGATGGGGCACCAACCCATTGCAGGGCCCATTGCATTCACTCACACATGCACATCTACGGGCAATTTGGTAGCTCCAATTATCCTCGACATGTTTCTGGCACATAAATAATAATGAATTACTAGAATGTTTGGGAATTTTCAGTAGCAAGGGAAACATGATGCTATCTTTTTAATCAGCGTGTTTCAGCTTTCATTGTTATGACTTTAAATCAACAGCTCTTTGCCGTAAAAAGAGCTCGCTAGAAGTGAATCAAGGTGTGTTCGCCTCCGTCGATCCTTCTTTGCAATGTAAAAATTTTTCTTCCCCAGCTAACATCTGGCTCACCCTTCAGTCATGACATCATTTGTGACTTTTTTCCCCCTTATTATTTATTGAAATGGTTCTTCCCTAACTGCCAATTGACAGTAACATATATATTTTTTGGTTAAGAGAGGGACCCTGCGTTGAGTGGGGCAGTCCATTGTGTTATTGTAAGGGAAACTTGTTTGCGCTCTGGGCAGTTGATGTTTCTGTCGGGCAAAGTTTCAGCGGGAACAATCTTACGTAACCACATGAGAACGTAAGCTGGGTTCAACAAAAGCGATTGTTCAAGCGAGTGTTTAAGTCCTCTACCTTTAATGCATGCAATTTGAGTTTGTTAGACGGGTCTCACGCTTGTGTGTGTGCGCCTGTCCTGGTTGGATGAGGAGCACATGTTCCACAACCACATTTTCACTTCAAACGAAGTGCACGGCTGCTGCACATCTGCCCGCCTGCTCCCGTCTGCACCATCTGCAGGGCTGAGCCGCTCTGCCGCACCTCCATGGTCCCGCTCTTCTAGGTCCTTGACCACAACAGCAGGGTCACCGACTCTCACGCATCTGGCATGACACTCACACCTTCGGACTCTCACGCAAGAAATCAACATGGCAAATCTATATTATTCCATTATAAACCTAAAACGAAAAGTGTTGGGGTAGTTTGGAAACCCTGCAGACTATTTACAAGGTAATAAAACTGTTACATACATGTAGACGCATGTGCACGCGTGTGCAGACTTGTCTCGGATTGAAAATCTCACGCCAGCCAGCTGACCAAAATTGGCAACTCAGAATAGCCACGATACTATAGCTGCCCTTTCACTCATGAATGTGACAACTGTCCACTTAAAAGCAATCGCTGCGAATAAGGATTTCGGGCCTTTAAAATATTTACTACATTTTCGATAACAAAGGCCAGTTACGTCTGTTAAGAAATGAAGTCTGAGGTATTCACACGCCGTAGCCTTTTCTCAGTTGAAAGGCTGAGTCAACCGGCTAGAGAAAGGGCTTTTCATGACCAGTCACATCTCGGTTACAAGTCTAGCTATAGTTACTAAACGCAAAATACACCTGATACTCGATACTTGTATCATTTACTTAGTCATACATAGCTGCTTGCCAAACACAGTAATGCAGATTTGACATAAAAAGAACACAGCAAGGTATGTTGAAGGTGCAGTGTTTCCTCATAAATTTTCATGGCATAAGTATCGCTAAGCAGAAAACCTGCATATGAGACACTGAATATTGGGCCTTATGTAGCTGCCCTTTGACTCTGTAGCCCTACAGCATAAGAGGTTGCAGAAAGGATGGGTGGAAGGATGTTAGTCAAGGTTGGCATTTAGGGGGGTGGTGTTTACAGGCCATGCACCCCCCCCCCCCCAAACACCACCCACCAAGGACATCATATTTTATTTAATCTTATTTTTTAATAAAGGCATTTTTCCTACAAACAAATAAGCCCAGTCTCCCCCAGGGGCGTGGCCACAGATTATCTGCCTACCCAACAGCCCCCACCCCCCCCATCAACTTTTATCATTGCCACCCCCCTGTGGTGTCAGCACTGATGTTGCTCCATATGTTGTGCCCTCATCACTGTGCAGGTTTAACCCTAAGGCATTCCAGCGATGTGCTAACGTGCATCATTCTTCCCACATGGTTTTGTAACCGTGGGCCAAGCGCAGGGTTGCCCGCACGGTAACGCTATGAGGCTATGAGGAAAAGGCGGACTGGAGAGGAGAAATGTCAGGAGATATCACAAGAGAGTCTTTCTGTGAGCAATCAGGAGATGTTAGAAGTAGGTGATCTCTTACAACAACGTGTACGGGGGGGCTGCCTGTTATTCTCATTGCCCATGTTTTTTGACTGCCCTGTCACATGGACTGTAGAAACGCTACATCTTGCTGATCATTCAGCAAGGCCTGCTTACATCAAGGGAAATGTAGATCGTGGAATAGAATAGCAAAGAGTCACAGATGGACATAGATGTGGGTGCGGGTGGCAGGGACATGTACCGACCAATATTGTGGAAGTACTGTGTGTGTTTGGGGGTTTTGGGATGATTTGGTCCCTACCAATGCTGATACCAAACCCGCAGCCTTGGTCAGGGGGGACATTTTGTCTTTAAGCTGACACTTTTATTTCAAAAGAAAAAAAAGATTCTAAAAATGTAAATAACAGTTCGTTGTAGCAGGTGGGGTTCAGAACCTTGCTTAGTACCCTGTGTTCTGACCTACTATACTATGCAAACCCAGCTGATGATTATGGTTCTCAGAATTATTCGGTGGTTCTCAGCACTGTAACTGGGCTGATCATTTTATGTGGCTGACGTACTTACAGTTTACAATCTGGTTTATCACTAAGGATACTTAACCAAAATTACCTTAGTAATAGACCCACCTATATCTTACGTGACATTAATCAGATAAGATACAATAACTGTACATTGGTCTTAGAAATATTACCATGTTTGTGATTAAAAATTGACACATAACTTTGTCAATACACTGCAGTCCCTCTATCTAAGGCCTAAAATAGAACAACAATCCCCTAATCCAACATATTCTTGCCGGTCACACTTGAGGGGACATGAATAATGTAGTAGTACTTGCTTACTTAATGCATGATTTAACAAGTAACTAAGTGTTTGTTAAGTACTGATCCCATGTTCATTCATCATTAATCAATCATGACAGCTCACATATTTCATGGGGAAACCTAGATTAGTTCATGATTTGTTCTTGAGTAGTAAATGAGTTAAGTAATTACCATTATTAACTACTTGGGTAACAACTGTGCCTGAATGGAATACATGAACTTCATAATTGATTAATGATGAACAAACATTAGATCAGTACATAACTAACACTTAGTTACTGGTTAATTAATGCATTACGTAAGCATGTACTACTACATTATTCATGTCCCCTCAAATAAAGTGTGACCATCTTGCCTAAGGCTTAAGACAGAACAACAATCCCATAATCATCCCAACCCTATTAACCTTTAATTTTTTTTCCACAGAATATTTTTATTTAAAGAATGAGGCAATTTTTCATGACATTGTCTACAGAAAGACATCTTGTATAACCTTTGCCCTAGTTTTGCTGTTTTTTTCTTCTTCAACAGTGACACTATAAGTGTAAAATTAGCAATGGCCAACAATGACTGATGATATGATATGCTCCACAGTCGCTTATCGAATGCAAGGTTATGGTCAGAGGCGCAGCGACAGGACAAGCAGAGCAGGCAAAGGCCAGGGCCCCCAGCAGGGCCGATTACATAGTACATTACAATGACAAATCTGCTGAAAATAAAGCTCTTGTTTTTTATTAAATTGTTGATATTATAAACTTTCACTTCACAGTAAAATAAAGGTATTAAGTTTGACCATGTGGGGGAGGGGGAGCTGGAGGGCCCCATGACGTTTTCTGCCTAGGGCCCCCAGAATGGCCTCTGGTTATGGTGGGAGACATGGGGCACACAGCAGATGACACACTTCACACAGAATGTCAGTCCACTGACGGCATACACTGACATACAACTACAGGCAATTTAGAAGCACTAGTCCACATCAATCCCATATCTTTGGACTGTTAAGGGAAACAGGGGTGCCTAGAAAATACCCAGCCAAACACATGGAGAACCACACAGAAGATTGAATGTGAGTGAATGAATGAATAAATGAATGAATGAGTGAATGAATGGAGAATGAATGAGCTTAATTGGGCCATGTATATGTTCACATAAGGACTTAGTCTTTACATGGTGCTTACAGTGACATATAACAAAGAACAGGATGCAAACAACATCAAAATCATGATCTAGGTGACTTGGTGTTTCTAGCCTCCCCTCCCTCTGTAATGGTGTGTAAGTGTGAAATAGACTGGCACCCCTCCCCCCCCCCCCCCAGGGTGTTCTCCCCCTTGATTTCTGGAATAGAGTAAACAATATTATAAAAGCACAGATAGATTGCTGGCTAAAGTTTAAAATTTACACAATACTTACTTTATGCAAATTATATAGAATGTAAATGCATACCGTGCAATTCATAGTGAATCTCACACTGCTGTTGCCTAGACTGTATGAGGCAGACAGCCCTGGTATGGGATAATTATTTTAAGGGAGGTTTATTGTTTACAACTTGTGCACTTGATCACGGCCGTCCCACGTCTAGGCCTTCCGGCACTGCACAACAACCTCCCTTCTCCCCCCCCCGCCTTCTCCCGTGGCTCCCGTACTGTTTCCAGACAGGGCTGGGAGCGTGGTGAAATCATCAGTACTGGAAAACAGCATGTGGTAATGGAAGCTCACCATTCCTCCTGACCGCCGCAACTCACATGGGGCAGCCCTGCTCTCGTCTTCGCATCAAACAACACTGTTTTCTGCACTTTCGCTAAAACATCTCATCTGAATTTCCATTTAGCATTGTTTTTTTTAGTGTAGCATTGCTTAAGCGTACCAGTAATAACTTGAATTGGGTGATGGAGAAAATGGAATTTAATTACGAATCTAAACAGCTATTGGTGATTAACACTGAAGTCAGCTACATGAAAGCCTTACTAAATTATATATTGACTGCTGGCTTTTTCTGACTTTTTTGTGCAAAGGAGCTTACTCAGATCACAGTTTAGACCAGGGCTGTTCAAATCACAGTCCTCAAGGTCCGAGCACTGCTGATTTTCCAGCCTTTCTTTACCCCTGAGCTGGGAGTGAAGCC
The DNA here is from genome assembly GCF_048594095.1 of Paramormyrops kingsleyae. Classification (NCBI taxonomy): domain Eukaryota; kingdom Metazoa; phylum Chordata; class Actinopteri; order Osteoglossiformes; family Mormyridae; genus Paramormyrops; species Paramormyrops kingsleyae. The sequence goes on along the minus strand of NC_132806.1, from coordinate 25,243,137 downwards.
TCTGACCAATCAGAATCAGTTATTATTAAAATATCTACCTGGGAGAACTGAAAACAAGGCCTGGATTTGGAATCCAGGTCCAGATTTGAAGAGCCCTGTTTTAGACCCCTGGGGGGTTATTTATTGAAGCTTAAGTCACTTCCTAAAGTGTACACTAGCCGTTTTCGTTTATATTTCCTGTACTGGTCACGAATCCTGTCATTTTAGGCGTCGTGCTTCTTCAGATTGGGGTTCTACAGTCCAGTTTCTTTTGACGTACAAATGGGCTCAAAGTCTGGGTTCTCAGAGAGCCTCAGTCAAGCCCGCAAGCTCTTGCTGCCATGTCACTACAGCTATGATGGTGGCAGAAGATCCTAACTCCTGACAGCTGTGCCATTGCCTAATCCTGAACTTCTTTTGCACTTAGAAAAAGTCCTGCATTCTCATTGTCCATGTTGCCACATAAAGACAGCCTGTTTCCTACAAAAGTAAGCTGTTCTGCCATTATCAAACAGGCTATAGATACGGATGAGGCAAAAATGCTGATTTCATCCAGTCATATGTCACAAGCAATTTCATGAGACCGATGAATCACTAGACCTGAACTGCTGCCTAATACGCGACGTGTATTTAGTTTAGATTCAATAACAAGTAACACAACCATACTGGTCATTTGAGCAGCCATTAACTGTGGCTGTCGAATTTTACTTTGCCTTACAGAAGCTGTTGTGCATAGATGTACACAAAATACAGTGAATTAAAATATGAATTATGCAATTAAACTAAAACCATATATTTTTGATATAGCAATTGCTGATAGGTGACAATCTGAGAAACAAAAATACTGATATCATGACCACTTATTAAACTGTGGACAACTGAATTAACAAATGAATTATGTTTACTGCAGATCTATAATTTGCCCAGTTCCATTAATATTGCTTTTTCCCATCAGTTGCACAATCCTCCCAGGACATGCAGCCGAATATTTTAGCAGAAAGAAGTAACTCAGTCCAGGGTAAACATGTAGACCCCCTTCTTAGACTTGGGCTGGCGTTCTCCAGGTTAAAAGTCTGAGTCTTTAGCCAACATAACCCCCTCCCCCCAAGAGTTTATATATACAGTACAGATAAATATACTCAGTATTATTAAGTTAAATAACATTGCATTTAAGATAAGTGCAAATGAATGAATGTATAACTACCAACAATGTTTTATCAATAAAAAGTACAGTTATATATGCAGAAACTGAATTTAATAAATATTACCTGTTGTGCTATGGGTGTAGAATGTGATTTGTAATTTTCATTATTTTTCGTTAATTTTCAGGTGTTGCAGTTCCATTTAGATGAAATTCCATAAGTATTTTGGATGATGACTGGAAGCAATAACACTGAGTATAACAAACTGAAGTTTATTTTAGCGTTTTCAACTAAGCCAAATCACGAGGTAGCAAACTCGAAGACGAAAGGTGTTACCATCCATGGAAACAAGGCAGGATTAGATCAATTTCAGTGCCTGTTTATAGCTCATATGCACGAAAAGATTATTGCTGATGCATAATGACACAAAAAATTATACATGTTCATATTAACTATTAGATTACTCTGTAAACTTCACCTGAAACCCTTTACTGCAGAGGTAGGCAATCCTGATCCTGAAATGTGGGTACCCAGCAGGTTTTCTATCCTACCTGATGAGTTACTATCTGCCTGAGATCTGGTGTGGTTCATCAGAGACCAGGTAGGATGGAAAACCTGGTGGATACCGGCACTGCAGGATCTGGTTTACCTACCCCTGCTTTATGGTGTACTATAACTCCCATTTTCTCCTCATTGTCGATTGTGTGACAGCTGACCTCTGCCGGCGTTTACGGCTGTCATTCATTAGCAGGAGCTGGTTCACTTTAGATGCACTGTTAAACCACATCGACCCACCCATGTTTTAACTGGGAGGTCACAAATATACGACGACGTCCATTTAGGTCAGCTCTTATAAAGATTTGTGGTGTTTTGGCATTGCTTTTTTGTCCCCTTTTCCTACAGTCGCTCCTATAACAACCACCCAATGTGGGAACAAAATTCATCATTAAAATGCACAACGCAAGATCAAAAGCGTGTCATAGAGGAATGGTTCAGTATGAAAGATTTTACTAGAGGTGTCTGGACCTAACTTATAAAACAAGGATTACACATTCCTTCCCATTTCTCAGCTTTGTTTTATTAAGTTTGCTGTCCCCTTTTATTTCACACTATTAAAAACAATGCATACACATAAAATGTCTCAATCGACTAGTGAACAGGGATGCGGTGACCCGTGCAGGCAGCCACATAATCTGAGTAAAAACAGTTACTCCAACTCACGGTCCAAAGGAGACCAGGCTTCAGCGGCTCCGACACGACTGCGGCGATGAGGGTTTATGACTTGAAAGATATGCCAGTTTTCATTTTTAAGGGAATGTAGAGTTACTGGGGTGGGACAGATGTGGGGAAGTGCTTAGGTGAGTGAACGAGGGGTTCAGAGAGACCTTTATTCTGAAATTATCATCCCCCCCCCTCCCCCTCCCCCCGCTGCTTGACCCACCACCCCACATCTTGGTATTTCCTCCAATTTTGTCGAAGGAAATGCAGGCCGATTACTGCAGCCTGCAAGTCTAGTTTGCGACTGCCACCGCAGTGCCACACTCTCCCCAGACAAAAGATAATTATGTTTAGAAAAATTATCCAATATACTGTCAACTCCATAGTTGTTCCATTTTCACAAGCCGTGTTAAATAAGTAGAGGGGGGGTTAGTGGGGGCGGGGGGCGGAGGAGAGGAAAAGGCGTGCAGAGAAGCATGGGTCGCCCCAGGAGAGTTGAGGAATTCTGAGGTAATCCACGCGAGCGATTCTCTTTGGGTATTTGCTGCCTTCAAGTAACATCACAGCTGTATGTGTTCCTTTCCAAAGTATCGAATGGCCACCTCAGCAGAGCCACCACCGTTCCACAATTTCTTTCAGCTGGTTTCCACCATGCTGACTCAATACATTGATTTTCTGGCCGTGCCTTCAGCTGCTAGACGGCTGCTTCGGTTCCCCTGTGTGCCGTGTCTTCGGATGCTCATCAGTTTCACAAACGACAGTGATTTATCTCCTCGCATGCTGGATGCCAGCACAGATGGTTATATCTTTGTGGGCCTGACCAGAAAGCGGTGATGGTTCCTTCTTTAGTTAATCCCTTACAGAATAAAAAGAGAACTAAAAACCACAGTCTTTTTGGTAATGGTCCCAAAGAAGTAATGACATCACCTAAAACAATGCAGCTGATGTTAAACGCAAGTGCGTGGATCCAAAGTTCGACAAACATTACGTTCATGTCTAGGCAAGTAAACTTGACTGTAAGAAATAAAGTTGTATACATATGTAGGACTAAAATACACGACATCCATCCCACCCTATGTAATCTTCCGACATTATTATTCTATTAAGTCTAAGAGTATGTGTACGTATCAATGGCATCCAATCAAGGGGGTAGTCTGTCTCGAGTTTTTGCTGTTTGGGATAAGACATACTCCACTCCCTCATCCAGGATAAACGGTTGAACGCTGCATGGATGGAAAACATTACTTTTCCAGCCCGATCAAAATTACCACAAATGCATCCTTCACGAACTTTAAAACTTCTGTTGTGTAGCCCTAGTCGCTCACTACAAGAGACGAGGAATTCCTGATAGGTTGAAAAGGCGATGTCCAATCACGGGAGGAGGTAAGGAATACCTCCGCGGGCTTCCGACCAATCAGAGCAGCGGAGGGCGGCGGCTCTGGTCCCCCATTTTTTCAGCCTTCTGGTTTGCGTCCTGGAACAGGGAGGAAGTCGCTGGATGAACTGGGAGCAGGACGACACAGGAATTTTCTTCAAAGCAGATCTAAAGGTGAGGGGCGCGCTGAGTTTCTGCAGAAAATGTTGTTTTTGTTTGTCCGATTTGCACGTGCAGCCAATGGTGATGATAGTTATTACTAACTGAGATTTATTCCCTTCACAACTATCCGTTTCCATAATTTGCAGCAATCGCAGTTATAAAACCATCTACTGATACCAAATCCCGTCTGGGAGTAAACGTTTTGGATCAGCTGTACGGGATGTGCTAAGCAATTAATTAATCGACTGGCTGCTACGATCTTGAAAATTAAGGGGGCGCATCTCTATCTACTTCTGTAACTTTTTGTACAACGAAAAACCAGGCAGTTATCAGTTTAAGTCACATAGCAAAGGGAGTACTTTGACGGCTTTTGTCTGTCAAGACTAGCTAGCGCGGTGGCGAGGGCTCGGCTTTAATATACACGTGTTGACTGCGGTCATTGAGACCGGAGTGCGTCTTTCCTCGATTAGTTTTGTTTGCCCGGTGCTGCACCCCTTGTCCGGAGAAAGCGGTGGAAGATGAGTTTGCCGCAGTTACCATGCGTCTCCTCCAGGCAAGGGCGATGCGAATGATCCCGGTGCGGCCGCTATAACGCCGCGATCTTGCAGCTGATATCTCCGGTTAGAGAGTAGCCGCTTTCCCTTTGCTACGTATAATTTCTGACGTTTGCTCTCTGTTTTTTTTTTTTTAATGCATCCTACCTGTCCACGTAGGCGTGCAGTCTCTGCTGCCAATCTGGTCACTAAAGCCAGTATCGTGATTAAAGAACAAAAAAGTAGCACCATCCGTTTCCTTCACTTGCATTTTAGATAAAGACACCGTGCTCAGGCTGAGCGGTATCCCTGTTAACATATTTCAAGCCCGAGTCATTTCCTATAGATTATTATGGAACGGTTACATCATGGATTCTATACGGCGGGGCTCTTTTATCATCCGATCTGGAGATCCAGCCGCGCACTTTGCAAACTGCAAAATGTAACAGCTGATGTAAACAGCGACCATTGTGATAAGAAACCGTTGTTGTGTGTTATTGGTATTTATAAAAATACTACCTCAGGATCAGCTGTCACCACACAATAATAAAAGTAACATCGGCCATAGAGTTGGTATAGTGAATGTAAGTGCGTATGGACATATGTGCTATTATTCCGGTTCTGGGACAAAATTCGGGCTATTTATGCTTTTTTAATTTAAAGTGCCGTTTTATGTTTGTGCGTTTTGCGAGTCCCTTAAGTTTTGCCTGTGAGTTAATAATTTATCGCGCATCACTTTTTAACCCCAATTGACGAGACGCTTCCCGGTTCCGTTCCTGCGCCCGGCGTCGGGTTGCCCGTGAACATAGATGATGAAGATGGACAGTCGCTCAGTCGCTGCTTTGCACGCCTGCCGAACCAGTCCGTTCAGGAGAGCGCCTCTTCCATGTGGCCATCCTATTGTTGCTTTTTTTTTTTGCCTTGTAGTTTCACCCTCCCCTTCCTGTAGTAGGTATCATTGTAGCTTTTTCTTGGCCTTTTCCTCCCGCTTTGTTAACCAGCTGCCAGCTGTGGATCCTTGCAGCCCGGCAGCTTGTTACACCATAAGACAGCTGAGCTGACAGGAAGTTCGCCGGCGTTATTGTGGAACTTGATATGAGCGCCGACGGCCGCGATCGCATGGCGCAATGAGACGGGGGCTTAGCCTCAGGTTATACGGTATACCGAGGCCGTGTCAAAGCTTCACAAAGACGCCTTTCTTTCCATTGCTGTGGTTAGGTAGGAATGTCCCTGTCTGTTTTTTTTTTTTTTTTGAAGCTTCATGGGTCAGAATGTTGCCAACATTGGTCAGCTGGCTAGTGTGAAATTTTTTAATTCGGCACACGCATTTACATGTATGGAACAGTTTTATTACTCTAAATTAGTCAGCGGGGTTTGCAGACCACCCCTACACTTTTGACATAGCTAATTTTAGGTTCATGAATGGAATAATACAGATTTTCCCTAAGATTTCTTGCGTGACTGTGAGACTTGGAAAGCGTGAGTGTCAGGCCAGATGCGTGAGAGTTGGCAGCCCTGGGTACTATTTAAAACTATTTAAAACAATTATTTTGACTTTGGGGAAACAAGACGTTTATTGTGGTTCCTTATTTGCATCTAAACCAACACCGCTACTAAACCCCCCCCCCCCCCACACCCACTGAACAGCTGACGAGACTCACCCATGGTCCTGGTGCTTTCACATCAACTAGCCAGCTGGGCTCCCCCAGCCTGTCACACCGGCCCCCTGCCCCGCCCTGTCCTAGGGTCCCCTACTCCACGCTACATATGCTTATCAAGACCCCTGGCACCCAGCTCTCCACAGACATGTCACTTTTGCCTGTCATTTCTAATTAAAAATGTCACCTTGTGTTCTTCCGTCAGTCTGTTTATTTATTTTAAACAGGCTGCTTGATTAAGTGTAATTCCCCCCCCCCCCCCCCATCCCCTTCCTTCCTGGACCGTCAGGAGTTAGAATACTTAATATTCAGAGTGCCTGGTTCGAGGGCAAAGACGTGGCTTATTCTCCCATCAGGGTTTCCGTCCATAACTTCTGTTAGCGATGGCTGCTTTCTCTCGCTGACAAAACAAGCCTGTGGATGGGGGGATTGGGGGGGGGGGGTGGTTGGTGGCAAAGGCATAATTTTAAACTGCCGATGTATCCGCCGTTGCACATTCCATTGGCCGAGGTTTATTAATTCTGTCTGCTGCCACAATAAACCAAGCTGTTCTTCTTAACTGAGCGTCTTGGCAAGACTGTGCTTGTAAAATGCTTGGAGAAGCCCTGAATTGTGCATTTGTCACCCTGTCCCCCATATCCCTCCATTCCAGGTTGTCCTCTAAGCTCTCGTAAGGGGCCAGTAGCCTCAGCAGTTGGGTTTTCACGTTGGGGTGCAGCAGCTTGGGCTGGACCCTATTCTCGTCTAAATTGAATCCCTCAGAACCTGGTGAATTCAGCTTTGGACGTGTATTTACATTTGTCTCGGATACAAATTCCACCTTGAAGTGCTCAGTCGCCGATCGTCATGAAGGGCGATGGTGCTGTAACCGCGTCATGAACCGCGTCACTGGCAACATCATCGCGCACCGCTGGTGGGCAAGAATTTGCCCGCATCCTGGATGCTGAGTCCAGGAGGTTCAGCCAGAGAGAGTTCCGTCTGTCTCTCGGATGCCATTATGCTGCAGTATTTGAAGAACAACAAAAATATACATGGGTGTGCCAGTTCTTTAAAAAGTGTGAAAATTAAAAATAATTTTCATATATGAGATGCTGCATGAGTGCATGTAGCTCTGACCACGCCCTGGAAACATCTGCAGTTCCTTATATCCTACAGATGCTTAGCTCTTTCCTTTTTTTGTGGTTTAAATATACCCCCCGCCCTCAAGCATCAGTGGAAGTTGTGGCTAGATGTTTTGCGTTGAAGGAAAATCAGCATGCGATGCGTGACCGCAGTGATTTTGACTCCTAGGGCCTTCTGCGATGAAGGGTGTCCTCGTTTGGTGGGCTGAAGAGCAGGGCAGGGAGTCCTGCTGCTTGTGCTTTCTCGGATGTGATGGTCCATCTAAAATTATTCTGATTTTAACGTATTACGTGCATCTATTTTAAGATCCAAGATTGGCTTGCGCTGGAGTTGATGGACTGCTCTGTGTGTCTTTGTAACTCAGTTTAATCCTTTTTTCTGCTTTGCTTCTATGTAAAGTCATGGTCTAATAGCTTTGAAGACATTATGATGTCCCTCAGGAAAAAGCCTCATTTGATATGCATCTCGAATGGCCTGTCTTTGTGCTTGTTTGGCTGGTTTAACATGATCAGTGTTTCTCTTTGCTTGTATTTGATATCTAATCCGAGGTTTTATTGAGAGTACTCATGACTATTTATAAAACTACTGGCCAATAAAAGAGAAATAATTCCAAAAGTTGATAGTCGGAATGCTTTCGCTGTCCCGAGGCTCGTCTAAATCAATAAGGATGAGCGTCTTCTCAAACGTGTTTTGTAACCACCTGGCAGCTGTTTGATGGCCGCCACATGTACGGAGCATTCCTGAGTAACATTCCATACTCAGAGATGGAAAGTACGGTGGAAGTTTTGGCTATACATGTGTTTTGTCCCTGGCTGTTTTTAGCAGTTCATGTACTTCCCAAACCTACACGTCTGTCTTTTCGGTCAGCGTGTGCCATGAGGCCTTTGATGTCCCTCATTGGATGGTTTCTGTTGGATCGCTCTCTGTCCATCTCTCTGATTGGCTGCTCGACTGGTTTTGTGGTGTGCCACACCCAATTGTTGAGCTTCTTGCTTGGCAGAACATGCAGTTATGGTCTCCTTCCAGAGTGGCACTGTAGGATTTAGTTTTTTTTTTACTTCTGCAATATCTGCTTATTGTGAGCTCTCCAGGTTTGGTCACAGAGAGCGTAGACCTTGGGATCTCAGTTTAATCACAGGGCTGTGGGCTTTCTGTCCTCCTACAGTTGATTTGGGTTGCATTCTGAAGTCACTTTGAATGATAATTTTATCTATTTTAATGGAAAAAGAATTAAATCCCTGGCTCTGAATCAGTGTTGCTCTGTGAAAATCAAAGGTTGCTGGCGGTCAGATCGACGTTGTTGGCTGCAGCCATCGAGGGGGTGCGGAGGTCCTGGTAGCCTTGTGGGTCCATTTCTGCATGTGGAGCTTCCCTGAGACAGGCGGGCAGGGGCGCTGCTAGAGATTTTGGAGCCCCATGAAAGCATATAATATTGTGTCTCCAGCCCAGACCGATCCTCTTAGATTCCAAATTTTTTATGATCCCTGTCACTCAGTGGCCCTTGGAGTCGTGCTAATCCCCCCCACCCCCCCTGCCCGCCCGCCCCTCCCCCTTTACAGCGCCCCTGCATGTGAGATAGACCTTGACACACTATCGCTACAGCAAGCTCTCAAAAACAGGCAGTTTTCTCCAGTCAGAAATGTTAGTGGTCCAAATGTGACCTCGACGAGGCATAGCAAACACCGTGAGGTCTTATCAGCATTTGCTGGATCGAGGGGAATTTGCTGTTGGTTTAGTGGAAGTGGGTGACCCAGTCTGGTTAGAGCCATGTGATGTGGGAGGCAGGCAGGACGGTGTCTGTTCCTACACCTTCATTTTTTTTTGTGGTCTCTTCACCAAGTGTGCTTGTCCTGGACTGCAGTCAGATTCTATTCTGGACCGTTAGACGTTACCCCCCCCTCCGACAGTGCAGCCTGCGCAGAAAGTCCCAGCAGATGTTCCTGCAGCACATTCCGCGTGAATCAGTCCACCGCCGGATCGCATTTGTCACGTTTCAGGTGAATGGAAAAGCGCGATGTGCAACGGCACAGATCTTTAGGCCACTGGCTTGCAGGTCCGCATTGAATCGTGGCGATGGTCCCCCCCCACCCCCCCCCCCCCCTTGCTTGGTTATATGGCATGCCCTGCACTGTAGTGATTTCCCAGCAGATCACACAGCGGGGGTGACCGGAGACAAGAGAGGCTCTTTCGAAGGACATCCGGCCCAGCGGTTCAGCGGTTCAGAACCATCAGATCCTTTCAGGAGAGGAAGTTCACATGAGGTTTTGTGGTGTTTGAAATGTATGCGGGGTTCAGAGGGAGACGTGTACAGAGCACTGGGTAGGTATATGTACTTGGGGGGGTCCTGTTGTGGCATGTTCTTTTAACTCCTGGGGGGGGGGCAGGGGTTAACTCATCAGTTTGCAAAGGACATGTGTGTTTGTTTTTATATTTCAGAAAGGCTTGTGATGCTCATTAATGAGTTGTTTAGCCTGGAATCTAAAGCAGATTTTTTTTAATGAATCCACAACAGAAGCAGTGGGGGGTTATGACTGGAACAAAATGCTTAATAGGTGTTTCTGAGCAGCTTAAAACATCAAAGCTGGGCTTCAAAACCCTGTGTCGGGCGAGTCTTCATACATCGGCGCCGGAGGTTTCCAGTTAGAAGGGTTAGGTATAGTGGAAAGTAACCAATAAAGCGATTTGTGAACTCTGCCACCACCAAACTGGAAGATGGCCGAGTCTGAAATGGCAGGATCTTACTTCCTGGGCCGTCTGGGATGGTATCGCCACACCCAGAGCGGGATACACGCCTGTCCAGTACAGGGAGTAGCTGTCCCAAAATGTCATCGTGGGTGATGCACGACACCAGCACAACAAAATAAGTACAGCCAGAGACTGGTGTTTGCTGGCCTTCCAGGCTCCTGACCACTGGCATTTTTTTTTTTGTATATCATTTTATATTTGGGTGGGTTTGTGTGTTAAAAAAAATTCTGGCTCGAGGGCTCCACTATGATGTAATGTCTTGGATGATATTTACTGTTGCACTTGAAAAACCAATAAACTGGAATATTAATCTGAGTGTTTTTAACGATGCAGAAGTCTGCTAAACCCCATCAAAAATGTCTTCAGATTAAATCTCACTTAATTTTTAGTCTGTTTAGTTAACATTACTTTTAAAGCGCATTAGAAATTACCTATTCTCTCCGAGTTTATTTTTAAACTTGACTTGGCAGTCCAGTGATACAGGTTTGTAAGAATGAGCATTATTTCCTTAAAGATCAATGTTATTTTAATACAAGTATCAGCTTTCATTTCGTATGCACTTCTGGGAGCTTGTGCATGTCAGCTTGCATGTTCAAGAAAGCCGGCGATCAGTGGAGCCTGATTTCATCTCAGTGGGCCCTGTCCCGTCGGTGCTATACTGTGAAACCATAATTCACTGTGGTATAATTCAAAGCAAATTCCGATCATTTCACTTCCAAATGTTCTCTAAAAAAAGAAGTGAGTCATTTTTCCTTGGAGAGGCCGAGGGATACAAATCTGTGGCCGCAGAAATGCCAGGGGGCCAGAATCGCTGTTGTGATGGACTACGTTGTGAGCAGAAAGATCTTATTTAAAAATACGTTTTCAGATGTCGTCTGCCCTCCCCCCATAGTAGCAGATGCTTTTTCCCTCAGTTGAGGAGGAGTCATTGCCTTCTGAGTGAAGTGCAGGGATGTTGGAAAGTCCACGGGGAGAAAATAATGAGCGCGGGTGGCCAATTCGAGGAGCATTGTGTGAATGAGGGATGTGTAGCTTCAGGACTGACGAACAAATGAGGAAAACCTAAGAAGGTATGAAAACGTCCGTGATGAGAAGCGTTCGGAAAAGCAGCTCAGATGGTTCTGTTTTCATGTCGTTTGTGATGTTTGCTCTAGTCCACGCTGGTCACACTTTATTACAGGTGGGTGGTTATTGTGGCATAATTGCATCAACGTACTACAAGCGGTCTACGTAGGCTTGTGCATGTAATTAAACCATGGGGTCGGCTTTGGTGCCCTGAGGATTTAAATGTCTGGTGAGCAGTGGGGGTTTATTGTGTAGCTGAATGGAAGCTGCAGTGTTTACTCTTCAGTGGCGACACTGATGCAGGGTGTTGCCTGAATGTTGTCTGTGGGCTAAACTGTACAAAGACAATGGCTGTGCTGTTGGGTTGTTTGTCCAGGATATACCTTGTGTCATTGTTATGGCAGCGTCTCTGAGCAGGCCTTTAATGTAATGTGTATCATATTTTCCTCGCTGAAGAACCAGAAAGCTTGTTAGAGTTTGATGTTCCACGTAATGACAAGGTTCATTATCACGCTAAGGAGTGGAATGAAGCTGTCAGTACCCTATAATATCATTTATGAGGTGTGACAACTTGGGACCCAATGAAAGTATCCAGTAACCATCCGTCTTCTATAACCGCTTATCCAGAACTGGGTCACTGTGGGTCTGGAGCCTGTCCCGGGGAGGACGGGTCACAAACGTTGCAGATTACCCTGGATGGGACGCCAGCCAATTGTAAGCCAAAATATTATTACCCATAATATTGAGTTGCTCACCTGGACCTATATTTCATCCTGCCCTCTATGATCTATATTACCTGGTGACTTATTGTATTAATTTTTTATCCTGCTGTGTGGTCCTTCAAACGGGCGATCTAGCACCATCCTCTCTGCAGAATGCCTCAAAACCATCTAGAAGCATCTTAAAACCCATCTCTTCCTGGAAACCTAAACTGATCTCATTCTACCGCCAACCCTTCCCTGCTCTCATTCCTCATTGTCTGTTCACTGAAATGGTCTCACTTGGCACTTCCGGGTGCACAGTTGCATTTTCCACAGTCTTGTAGGAACTAAATCTGTTATCCTATAGTTCTTTCTGTCTTTATGCTTGTGTCATGCATGGTTAAAATCACTGTTGTGTTGTGAGGTTATGACTGGCAACCTCTACGGCTGTGTTTTGAAATTCAACAGAGCTGCATGATAAATAGTTATACCAGGCGAGCTCTTGTTTGTTCAGTTTTAGTGTTGTTCCCCTTCCTTTCAGTGCTTCGGCCCATTTTTGGATGCCGATACTCGCTTTACAGATGCCATGTAGGGATGGGTAGGCAAACGGGTGTGAGGCCTGAGTGAAATTAGCAAGTCAAAAAAAGAACCTGACAAGCTGCTTGAAATACAAGATGGAAGTTTTCATTCTCTCTCTGAAATGTGCTGTTCCTGCCATTTGAATATCTTTGACAATGATCGAATTGTAGAGTTTTATAGGAATGGCTGTTTTCTTTCAGCTCTGTCTTAGACTGAAAACACTAGCAATGTCAATGTGTAATACCTGAGCAAATAGGTGGAATCAGCAGGTTCAGTGTCTTCAATCCTTGTGCAAACTATTTGCATCCAGAAAAGTGATTTATTCTTGAGCACGTCTGTCATACTCAAATTTTCTATGCTTTCTTCCTGGAGCAGTGACAGTTGAATTGATGATAAGGATCTTGGGTAATAATCCAATTGTGATTGGGTTGCCTTGCATCAACTCCACACAATCGGAGTGCCGACACGCATGTGAGATACCTCTGTCTGTGGCCAAATTCCAGACCACCAAGCTAACACGGCACTCTCGTTGTCTCGTTCAAAGAGCAGCTTGCATTGAGTTTAGTATGACTTTCTGAAGTTTTGCCTTGAACCGTTTCAACTCATGTAGCCTGCAAGAGATGTTTGTTTGCGGTTGACTGGTTTTTGGCTGTGCCGCTTAATCTCTCCCAGCACGTCTTCCACGATGAGATGTCTGGGGTCTGCAGCTCAGATAAACCTGACCTTGTGTGAGGAGCTGATGCATTTTTATCTGTCTCAAGCGGCAAGGGCAGCCTCTCTTCTGGTCTGCTTTTTGTAAAAGCCTTAGCGAACACTTTGTATGATGATCTTGCCTAACTGGTTTTGTCTATTTTGTGTTTGCACCCTCTTAATTGACGCAACTACTTTCCATACATATTATTTATACTATATTGTTCTGTTCATTTCCATATTTACCATAGTAACATTCTCAGGTTCTTCACAACAGATCAGCATCTTCCCCTGTTTACATGTTAGAATCCCTGAAAGCCAAGGGTACCACCTTTTAAATGTATGCTTTTTGGCAGAATGATATTTTAATGCCATCTATGCTGTTTGAGTACCAGTTTTTACTTCTGCGGGTATAATGGTATGTAGGCTACTTAATCATCTAAGCTCAGTCTCTTCATCTCAAATGGGCCTGAAGGCACAGTAGTAATTTATGAGAATGGTATGTTTTTTTATCCCTGGGAAGAGCTATGGAATGCGGTTTCCTGTATTTCCATACTAATGACTGAAAACACGGCTTGGCACTTACAGTAGGAAGCTTTTCTCTGATTCTGCATGTGGCTGGAAAGGGACTAGATTAAATTTGCAAATGGAAACCAGCACGTGATTCTAAGTGTTGCATTCTAAGGTGGTAGGTGGTGAAACCTCTTCGGATGAGTGGCAGGAACTAGAAAGCTCGCTTGACTTTGATCGCTGGAGATTGTGTCGATGTCGCATTTTGCATGCGGCTCCTATAGTGGCTGCTTTTAGATGTTTTCCATGTTTTTAGTTTTCCATGTTTTGTCCATGCATTGATGAAGAGAGCTCCCTCCTGACTCTAGTGTGGTATCGTTCGTTCATCCATCTGGAAAATAACACTGGATGGAAGAATGGGATGAAGTCTAGACAAATGAGCAAAAGCAGGATCACTTCATGCTGGAATGCGTTGGGTATCCGTTGTAGATGACTCAAATGGATGGTTCTCTTGAAGAGGGTTGTCGTCCTCTCTCTTTGGCTTTGGGTTATTTTTGAGCATGATCTGTTCCGTTGGGCATGATACCATGTGCTGCCAAGCAGTAATTTGCTTCTCTGACTTCCTGACACGCCTAACTGACTGGGTGTGAAGGAGCTCCACCTTTGTCATACAAACGAAGGCAGACCGAGTTTTGGATATAAAGCCCATCATTAAATGCACTGAAGCAGATGGTTACTTGGAGCAGTGTAGACTGGGGCCCTTTGAATCTCAGGTGAATAAGGCTTCCTGCGCATGGCCTTTGTGTGTACATGCTCTATTCCTGTGCACATTCTTTGAGTTCCTGTACCAAACGTCAAGGTGGAACATGTCCTGGAATCCCTCCAGTGTGTAGTGTTGTAACGTGAGTAGGTGTCTGGATGAAATACCCTGTGTACATGTTAACAGATACTCTCCTTTCATCTTCATTTGCCATATTGATTTCCATACAATGCTGGGCATTGACTTGTGTAATATTGTTTAGTATTGTGCTTAAAGTGTTAAATGTTTGTAAAAGACATTTTGTGTTGAGTGCAAGGTATCAATTAGAATTTAGTGGTGGCATGGTTTGTCTATTGCAAATGGCTCTATGAGCTCCTGGGAGTTTTACTCACACAAAAAATGTTCTGAGGGCAGAAGGAACAATTATTGGTTCCAAGAGAGAATCAATCAGATTGTAGAGGAGGCGGGACCAGCTAATCAGATGTCTTGGTCCTACCTCCTCTAGTTGTTTGGACTCTCCTCCTCTACAATCCCATTGGTTATGTCTCTGAACTAATGATTGTTCCTTCTGCCCTCAGAACATTTTTGTGTAAGAGAAACTCTGATGTAGACTCTATGATGTAGGCTATGTGAGGCAGGCTGTCTAAGTGGTCAACCCAAGGTGCTCCTTTAAAGCCTGCGACAACCCGGAGGATTGCTCAGATGAATGGTGCAAGGCCTTGAAATTGTTCCTTTGGGGTTTGCGCAGGTCCAGTTGTAAATGCCGATTTAAGGCTCGCACAGATGTGCAGGCTGGTAATTGACGTGGGGCACCAGCCGCATCCCGGACGTCGGCCTGTTGTTTTCGTCGCAGGATGTGAATCCACTCTGCAGTTCTGGGGTGGGATATAGGCAGGGGCTTACCAAGGACGACAGGCTCCACCCCTTTGTGGGATGGAAGTTTCCTTTTTGGAGTATCCGACAGGCTTAGCACTTGTTCGTTGGCTTCGGGTCTTATTGTTCAGCTTGGATTTAGTGGTAATAGTGTTTCAAGGCTTCAGGTTTCCCCATCTGTGTGCTTCTTGCGTCTCGGTCTCTGTGTACTTTGAACGGAGCATGTTCACTTTGGGTTGTATGTTGGCGTTTCATGCAGAAGCTTAGGAAAGGTCTCCTTGGGGCAGAACTCGCACATCGATGATTTGGTACCACGGCAGACCACGTCAGGTGGAGTAAGGTGACTGCAAGGCTGACAGTGTGTGTTAGCCTCAAGGGACCAGCCAACTCCGGCCTGCACTCATAGGTTAGCACATCCTGTACCCCTGAGGGGAGTGCAAAGCACAGAGGATGAATCACTCTGTTCCAGAGCTCCAAGGTGGTTTATAGACACGTAGGGTTAAATGACTAGCTTTCCAGAAGCCCTTGCAGAAAAGGGGTAGGTTGGTATCTAATGGGGAAAAAGAATGACTCATCATTCCTTGCAGGAGGGAAGTGGCCACCCTCCACAGCTGTGCAAGTGCAAAATAAAGCCATGATCTAGAGAGGCGGACCATGAAGATAAATGCACCTTCGGTTTAAGCTTAATTTGTTGAGTGTTCCTAGCTGTCGGGCTGATCTGTGTTGGGCTGTGAGGACATTAAGGTCACATGGCAAGAACCAAGATGTGCTCAGAGACTGCATCAGACACTGAGCTGGAAGTTGGAGTAGGTATAAGGGTAAAGAAAAATCACTAATGGGGGGAAAAATCCTTCATTTAAATCCCCCCCATCCTGAGGAAACGGGGTATTGTCAAAGACTGCCACTGTAATGACTTTCACAGCAACAAAATACACCCCAAAGGGGGGTGTGGGGGTTGGAAGTGGCTCAGGTGAATGGAGAGCCGGGTGTGTCATCCGTGGGTGCAGGAGTGGACCAGCACAAACCCAGAGAGAGAAGCTGGCAGCTGAAATGCGCCGCTCCAGACTGAGGGGGCGAGGCAACTGTGGGCTGTCTGTAAGGGGTGGTGGTGGGGAAGGGGGGGGGCGGGTGTTTGGGGTGGGAGCTGGGCCTGGTACGTTAATTTCTGCTCCCTCCTTCCAAGTGTTTGTGTGCAGATGGAGGAACTGTGTGCGGGTTGACATGGGGGCACTTTTAAAATGGGTCCGCGTTCCAAGTCTGCCTGGGAGTGAAGGGGAACAGTGAAAACAGGCCCCACCCTCACCTCATCTCACACACACACACACAGACACACACAGGAGGCAGGGCCTGTTCCCTGGCAGGAAGTGTTATGACTTGCTGCCCAAAGCCTTTGTGCGCCAGACAGGAATGCTGGTGTTCCAGATTCCCTCCACACCCTTCGGAACCGACACGGGCTTCTTCGCTCGCCGCCGTCTGAGGAACCTCCAGCTCCGCAGGTCCGGGGGCCACTGGGGGTGGTCGTGACATGGGGAGGGGGCATCGGAATTTAGTGGTGACACGACACGCTGCTCTTTTGCGGTTTTATTCTGGAGCAGTGAGGCAGAGATCGGGGACCCGACGTGTGGAAGTTGTTCTCTCCTCGATTGTTTTGCTCTGTGATAACGATCCATCTGCGGGAGTGCAGGGGCGGGGGCTGCACGCTTCTTTGTTGTCTCTTTGCGTGGTCACTACTGAAGGATGGAGGAAGAGTGGTTTTTGTTGCGTTTGTTCGGCGTTGCTGTTTGTTTGTATAAGTTTCAGTGAGTTGTCTAGAAATTGCCAGGATTTGTGTGATTCTGTAGGACGTCTGTGTCATGATGTCTGTGATCCCAGGATTTTTGTTATGGGGTGACCCCTTGCATTCTGGGTGGAGTTGGGTCAAATGAGGCAACTTTCGTTTTGTATTTTGATTAGCTCCTTTCGTTTGTTTTTGTTTTGTGATTGTCACTTTCTCCTTGCCTCTGGCCTGGCTTCTCTTGTTGCGAGGCTGCTGTTAGGATAACCACTAGCTGGGGGGGGGGGGGTCGTCCTTCACAAAGCCAAGCTGTTTATAAATGGAACCGAATCTTAGAGAGTTTTTTGTGTGTTTTTTTTTTTTTGTAAATCCTGACACTCATTCTAGTGGCTATAGTCGTCTTGGCCTGACAGTGGCACACGTGTTCCTTGGCAGGTGATGTGTACTTTTTAGTGTGGCACGTAGCTTCAGTGGGACATGTGAGAAGGCTTTTCAGGAAGGGACGTGGCCTTCGTTATTTGGCATCCAGGGAAATATTCTCTGCTCACCCCGCGTGGCCTATCTGATGCGGTAAGAATGACAGTGGCTGAGGACAGTCCAGGTCCGGGAGACTGTGGGGAAGCAGACTAGTATACCGACAGGGAAGTGGGTCACTTTGAACTGACGAGCCACGTTGCTGTGTGTCACAGGAGAAGGATGGCAAAATAATCCCACGCCTCTGCTGTCTCGGACATTCATTATTTACTGCTGCCAGCACTGCATGAAGCTTCCCTGAGAGGAGGCTGTCATGCTGGAACTGCGGGCCGCACACCTCGGAGTAGCTGTCTCCAAGCCACCTGCTTCGCATTATCTGCTGGGACCCGTTTACCGGTCCGTCTCTCCTGAGGAGACTCCGGCTCTTTTCTGGGGCTTTGATTCATTCGCTGAGCACAGAGAGCCACGTTTGAGCACCGCCGGCTCCATTGGTCGAGTGATTCCTGGTATTCCGACACGGGCCTCCGCCTCGCCCCGGCCTTGTGTTGCACGTGGACAGGAGAGAGTGAGACGCCTGTTTTGATTTCAGCTCATGTGTTTGTCATTCAGGGCGCCTTGAAGAGGAATGCCTCGGTCATTAAACGGTTTATTATCAAACCACCGTTTTACTGCATGTATAACTGGTAACCTTACAGTGGCTAAGATATTTGAGTTTGATTTTGGTCTCGGCCAATGGGAGTTCAGCTCGACTTGTCATGAAGGTCTGAGGGGTGTACTACGAAATGGGTGTACTAGCTTACCGAGGTTTATTGAGGCTTACTTCCGAGTTTTGGGTGCTACAAATCATAGCTCACTTTTAAACACAGTGTATTATCATGGTAATTTACGTTGCATGCTTAACCTGCTCCGAACAGGTTTAAGTGCAGGCTTTTGGATAAAAAAAAAAAAGGCGTAAGTCTCTCCTTTTCACCAAAAAATGCCACTATAAAAGAGCTCCATTTTGACTAAATAGTTGGGATAGACGATACTACTGATTTTCTTTTAATTCCGATACAAATGATGTCTTTTTATCCCGATACCGATACTCTGTGCCGGCCCCTTTGCAGCCCCTTGTCGGGGGCAGATAAAATTTGCCGGGGGCAGGGCTGGGATGCTGACAATGAGCTTTGCCAAGCAGGGCAGGTATTACCTACCTATTACCCATCAAAGGGTGGCTTTTAGTTTGAATCATTAGTTTACAATGCTGCCACCGCCTCTTTAATGTGAACGTGCACAGACAAACCCACGAGTTAACGGTTAATAACCGCTGTCGGAGTACCAATTCACACCGATTCTCAGTCTTGATTTGTTTACCCGGCTCTATCAAGTATGTAAAACTATCAAGTATGTAACATAATCCTCTGCTTAGAGAGAAGACGCTGCTTAGGAATGACAAAAATCCATTCTAATTTAGCCTGGATAGTCTGTTTCTGTGTTTTTTTCATATTTTAAGCATTTAAAGAAATTTAAAAGTACTTGTGTTTCTCTTTCCATTGTGGTCCATGATCGTAGTTCTCGCAAATGAACAACCTGGTTCTGATGGCAGGTTTTGAGGAACGGTGCACGTAAACGCAAACGTGAAAACGGGGGAGTGTGTTAAAGTCCATGAGGACAGGCACCTGAGCCCAGTCGGGGTGTGTAGCGCTCCGCTGCATAAAGGCGGGTACAGTTTGAGGAATGTCTCTCTAGCTTGTGCCGCCGTCTTTAGAATGTGGCTTTTTTAAGGCCTTTTCATGGAAGAAATGGGTGTTTTAGTTTGGCAGGCGAGCTTCACCCTTGCGTTTACTGCCTGGTGGTGGAGGCTGATCCGGAGGCCCTGGAAAGGCCTGTGTGCTTCCGTCGGGAGACGAGGGATTTCAAGCAAGGCCGGGCTGTGGCCTGAGCGCAGAAGGTTATCCATGTTTTCGGAGCAAGATTAAAGACCGAAAAACAGTGTTAGTGTTCCCATAGAAGGGGCATGCGTATTAATACATTTCTTGTATTAAAATAAAGCTAAAATAAACCTTCATTACCAGAGGAAAATATAAAGACGGGCCTTGACTGAAATGGGGGGGGGAGACCCCACTCTGATCCCGCTGGCAGCTGTTTCCTGCTGGGGTTAGCAGACCTTGTGTGTATGAGCTCAGCGCGTTCATTATGCATGCGGCATGTCGAGTGAAGCCCGCGGCAGAGGGGCGCTGTCGTTTACCAGGAAGACGTCAGCGTAATTTCTGTGCCATTTTTTTTCTGGCGTTTAACTGTATTGGGGGGCCTCTGAATGCAGGGGGCCGACGGCAGCGGTTCCTCACTAAACCATGCCCCCCTGCCCACCCCTCCTGGCTGGTAACTGAGGCTGGGTCTCTCCACAGGACCAGTGACGCGCTCGCACTCGCAGCTGCAGGTTGTCTTCAGCGACATGGCCGGAAAGATCGCGAAGGACGATATGGAGGAGCTGCGTGAGGCCTTCGGGAAAGTGGGTGAGTTGGGCTGTCGGCGGGGAACGGAAACCTCAGCACTGTCTGCCATCCCTAACCCCCCCCCAATGATTGTGAGTCTCGATTCACACCAGGCTGACTAGGTACGTTCAAGTCAGCTACCCAGGTGCATCTGGGACGGCCACGCATGCTCGGCATGCTGGGTAATGAGATGAAGCGGCAGTCTGAGGCTTATGGGCCCTGCCGTTATAAGGTGCTTAACTGGAGTATCTAGCTATGTGAATGATTAAAATGCAAGTGATTATTATGATGATGATGATGAAGAAGAAGAAAATAATGAAAATAAATAATGATAAATAATAATAATAGTAATAATAGCAGCATGTGGAAAAACTCCCAGGGAGGACTTGGCAGACACTCTACAGCCACATCATTAATAATATATCCTCCCCCCTCCCCCCCATGTCTCAGGTCATCCAGCAGCTTCCGTCCCAGCATGCACTGATGCTGATGTATGCCATTTATCTAATTAAATCTCTCCCTATCTGCCTGCTCTCGTCAAAGAAATGACCCCCCCGTAAATGTTGTGATGGGCACTGCAGTATCTCTGCAGGCATTGGCTTCGCACACCACTCAAAGGCATGAGCTAAGATCACAAGATGCTTAGCAATCTGACTGACCCCAGGTTAGGTGAATGTGATTAGTTGTCATTGTTGACAAACCCCAGGACAGTGCACAACCACGAAATGTGTCCTCTGCCTCATGACACAGCAGGGGGGGCAGCTCATCCAGCGCCCGGGGAGCAGGACCTCGCTCAGGGTTACTTTGCTGGTCAAGGATTAGAACCAGCAATCTTTCATTTACGAGCGCGCCTCCCTAACCGTAAGGCCACCACTGCTCACAGGTTAGGGTTAAGGTCAAGCTTTGCCATTGTTCTGGGTGTGTGTGTGTGTGTGTGTGTGTGTGTGTGTGTGTGTGTGTGTATATATGTATATATATGTGTATATGTATATATATATATATATATATATATATATATATATATATATATATATATATATATATATATATATATATATATACATACATACATACATACATACATACACCCATTGTGTCAAGGAAGGTAGATTTTCCCCCACCACTACCACCAGTAACTGCTAACAGTGTTCAGGCTCACTCTCTGATGACTTGGGATGGGTTGTCACCAGTGTCACGTCTGCCCTGCTCCACAGACCTGAATGGCGATGGCTTCGTCTGTGACTATGAGCTCCACGACCTGTTCAGGGAGGCCAACCTGCCCCTGCCGGGGTACAAAGTGAGAGAGATCATCGAGAAGCTGATGGTGGAGGCGGACCGCGACAAAGACAACAAGATCAGCTTCGAAGAGTTCGTCTCCGTAAGTGATTCCCTTCGCTGGTGCCCCTCGCCTCCCTGTCTGCCTCGCTTGGCTATAAATGCTCAAGAAGTACCTTCAGGCAAAGACATCAGCGCGTTTTGCTATCGATTCCTGCTGATGGTAGTTAGTCTTTGGCGTCAGAGCTGACTTTACACGTACTCAGACGGGGGGCAGACACACATTGGCTCCCCCGAGGAAATAAGGTCAGCGTGAGGCCTTGCTGGAGTGCACTTTTAGCCTCGTGGAAGACGGAGGTGGAATGTCAAGTCTCTGGTGGGGAGGTCATGCCTTGTCTGACACTCTTCCCATAAGCATCTCCATTTCTGCCTCTTCTGTCAAGTTTGGCCAGTAGGGAACACAACGGTACATACTGGTTTATCCACCCTGCACTTACTCTCCGTTATGATGTATGGACACCTGTAGCCAGCTTGCAGGAGTTTGGGCGTAGAAAAGGCATGGTGACCTCCTCTAGGGGGCTGGCTTTGACGGATGTTTGTGATGGTCCTGTCGCGGCTGAGCTGGGCAGCGCCTTGCCTTATAAGGTCGCACAGGCGATGTCATGATGAGGGAGAGCAAATGAATGCCGCATGCAAATGGACCCCGTTTTGTCAGCTGGCGTGTCAGTAGCTGTATTGTAAACAAAGTTGATTACACCTGTGTGGGTGAGAGAGGAGTTTGTGGGAGACTCGCCATGTGTATTGGGGTGGGCGTGGCCACAACATGCACAGTGGAGGTATCCTGATAATTGGGACCGCGAAATGCTGCATTAGCATTTGCCAGGTGTGACTGTCATAGTGCAATATTGTATTTCTCGGATGTACAATACAGGCTTTCTCTCTGTTAGCATTAGCATATTTCTTTCCATGATCCCATGACTGGTAGCAAATATTTTTCACTCAGAGTTCCGTCTACATCCCTCCCACAGAAACCCTCAATGGGCTGTGAACCCACCGTAAAAATATACGGTGTTTGGGATTTGAAGGAAGGGTTTGTGGTGTTCCCTGGCACCGCGGCGACGGGGGCAGGCCTGTTTGCGTCTCACTGTTTTCGCAGATGACCCAGTTTTGCCGTGAGTCGGCTCGTTTCTGGCCGGCATCCTGGTCGACCCGCTCGGCGCGTGACAGCTTAGAGGCTCTTCTACGGCACGTGGCTTCCGAGTTTTGTGTGACGTTCCCAGCAATCCCACCCAGAGGCTAAACCCACGCCGCCGTCATTCAGGCAAAACCGGAACATTCCCTTGGGCTGGTCGTATACGTTACAAAAAGTTAAATAAATCACAATATAACAGGCTCCTTCACTTTTGCAATGTTGGATGCATTCTGGGACATTTGTATTGTGTGTGTGTGTGAACCTTTGCGGGGACAGTCAAGGTGTGCCTTGTATTTTAACTCCTTTTTAATGGGTCTATTTCTTAATCGCCAGTATAACCGGTGCAATCTTTTTCACTGGGCTATTCAATGTAAAACGCCGTTTAACAGCTATTTCCTCCATAAAGGGTAAGGAAGCTTCTAATGCAAAGTTTCCTGCTTGTTTGAGATTAATGGTGTGGCTGCTGGGTTTTTAGCAGACCAGTGTGCGCCTGTGGTGGCGTCGTGGTACAACGACCTGCACCCCCTCCTGACTCCCCTTACCGCCCTCATGCACCTATTTTTGCAGTTGAGCATTAGAAGTTTCAAGAATTCAATGCTGTCTGGTAATTAAATAAATAATGCATATAGGTTGAAAAACACTGATCTAGATGATAACAGAAAACCTCGCTGAGGTTCACGAGCACGAATGGGCACGAGGGGAAGTAGTGAACAGGAGGCCCAGTGTGAGTCTGGCATCTCCTGGGTCCACGTAGCTTCAGCATTGCCTATAGTGTGATCATCGGGAGGTGTGGGTAGTCCCTGGAGATGTTCTGACCTCCCCTCTGCCACCTACCCCGTATCCCTGCTATAGATCTTTCATGAGCTGAAGAGCAGTGACATTGCCAAGAGCTTCAGGAAGGCCATCAACAGGAAGGAGGGCATCCTGGCCATCGGAGGCACCTCGGAACTGTCCAGCGAGGGCACGCAGCACTCCTTCTCCGGTGAGTCCTCATGCCTTGGGGTCCATGGCTGGACCACAGGCATTTTTCATTCTACACATTTTCGTATAAGTTAAACTCCTACCAGCAGACCACAGCCATTCGACTGCAGAATTAGGTTTTAATTTCACCAGTGAGGGGCTCTCACAAGTGCTTATCGGAGTTGGTCTATTTGGCCGAGTTTAAAATGTTAAATCACAACACAAACAATAAAACAAATTGTCTTAATGAGCAGGGACAATATGCAGAACATTCCGGATTTTTTTTTTTGTTATTTTCAGAGGAAGAAAGGTTCGCCTTTGTGAACTGGATCAACTCGGCCCTGGAGAAAGACCCAGACTGCAAGCGCGTTCTGCCCATGAACCCCAACAACAACTCGCTCTTCAAGGCCGTGGGTGATGGCATCGTCCTTTGGTGAGTACCCGCCCCCTCCCTTATCTGTTTGTTTATTTTTCAAGAGGTTCTATCAAGCCCGTGTTTGCAACCCCAACCCGTCCCCCCCCACCCCCATGTCACCTCCAGCAAGATGATCAACCTGTCGGTGCCCGACACGATCGACGAGAGGACCATCAACAAAAAGAAGTTGACGCCGTTCACGACACAGGTGGGTTCCCCCGCGGGCTTCTCGGGGCGGCCATGTGACACGGCGTGGGGGCGTTCTGAAGCCGACTGACCCTGTGACACGTCCCACCCGCAGGAGAACCTCAACCTGGCCTTGAACTCTGCCTCCGCCATCGGCTGCCATGTGGTGAACATCGGAGCACAGGATCTGCGGGAGGGAAAGCCACACCTGGTGTTGGGCCTGCTGTGGCAGATCATCAAGATTGGCCTGTTCGCCGACATCGAGCTCAGCCGAAACGAAGGTAATGCGTGGGGGGGCGCGGCCGGAATGAACTCCCACGCCGTCAGGTGAGCTCCAGCTCAGTGCACCCTGTGGGATCTCTTCCTCGCCTTGAATTGGGCTCTGCCTACCCCAAGTTGCTTAGCTAACTATTTATTAAAATCATTGATGGGGGGGCAGCCACTGCTCCGCTTTTGTTAGGGATTTGGGGGCCACTTAAACATCAAAAAGCCCCTTTTCTCAGGCAGTGCTGCCTGACCTGAGCCCAGTCAGGCATGTATGGAGCTAACTGTCTTTCCATAATCTTCATTCTTTCCAGAAAAGTCTATAATATATGTCTTCCTTAATAATGGCATTAAACACCGCAGACTCTGTGGGTTAGTAATCACCTCTCTAGAGCTCTATCAGTGGGGGGGGGGGGGGGGGTGTCGTATGTGGTGACCGAGGTCCCCCGTCGTGCAAAGTAGAGTTCCGTCGCTGATCATCATGCAAGGATGGGGAGTCAGGGGTGGGTCTCTGACTCTGGATGGATTCCTTCCCCCCCCCCCCCAGCACTGGTGGCCCTGCTGAAGGAAGGTGAAACGTTGGAGGACCTGATGAAGCTGTCCCCCGAGGAGCTGCTTCTCCGCTGGGCCAACTTCCACCTGGAGAATGCCGGCTGGAGCAAGATCAACAACTTCAGCTCCGATATTAAGGTGTGTGGTGGGGGGGGGGGGGGTTCACCTGGTGAGCCAGTATGGGCGGCGGTCAGCAGGAATCCGCTCTCTGCCTCTTATGCCCCCCCCCTCCTGTCAATCTTCGAAGCTTAGGCTAGTGGAGGGGGAGAAGCCCCCAAATCAGCGCCTTGGCTTTTACTTTGTGCCCCCTGGGTATCGTTCTGTCCCTAAACTCTAAGCCGCAGCCCCCCATCAGGCATCAGGCCCCGTTTCCTTCGCTCTCTGCCGTTCATCCTGCTTAGTGAGGCTTCTGGCCCAAAAGCTGTGACTGCAGCAGGAGTCTGGGAATTCTAGAGGAGCTGAGGGGTCACCGCTGAATATACAGCTCTGAACAGACACACAAATATATAAGCACAACATGGTATAATACATTAAACAAACCATGAGAATAATATATACAGTATATTTACACATACACACACCTGATTTTCAACTCCTTGTGCTAATTATCACTCGGCTCTTAAGCTGAATCATTTGTGGTGGAACAGGGAAAGACCTAAGCTACACAGGGCTCCGGCCCCCCAGGAGTGGAGTTTGACGCCCCTGCTGTACACTCTGTTCACCCTCAGTTGGGCATCAGCCTGTGTTTGTCCTCTGAAGGCCCAGATTTATACGTCTCCTCTCAGACCTTCTCTGCTTCATGTCCCTCCCCGCATCTCACGTTAATTGACCTGCTTGGTCTGGCAGTATTTATATTCCTCCCCCCTCCCCCCCCCCCTGCCTCAGTGCAGCCCCCATAAACGTTTAATGGAAGCTGCTGGCATGAAGCCAGGGAATAATCACATGAGTATGGATCTGTCATCCTCTTTTTGTTCCTTTCCTCATAATCATAATCAGCCCAAGACCACATGGCCGCCATGAACACATGGGTGACATGGAGCCGTAACTCTGCTTCACGTTTGACGTGCCCCAGAAAGGGCATCGACCAGCCGGAGAGGGCCAGTATGGAGAGGGCCAGGCCGCAATGGAGACGTTTTCCGAAGGGTCTTTTATACAAACAGCTGTCAGGTTGAGCACTGGCCAATGCGACCCCCCCCCCCCATCTCCATCCCAGCCTGCTGGCCTCCCTCACGCTGCACTTGGATTCCGCACTGAAGCTGTGGTTGCCTTGATAATTTTTTTTTTGCTTTTTTGTTCCTCCTCTCTCTCTCTCTCTCTCTCTCTCTCTCTCTCTTTCTCTCTCTCGTTGTTTGTGGCTTAAAGGGCTTTTCTGAAAGTTAGATCCATGAAACTCACTCTGCTGGGACCATGTATTCTGTGTGTTTTTTATATATATATATTTTTTTAGGTTGGGGAACATAATAGCGCAATTAATCCACTCCTAAGAAAATCCTGGGCTCCTAAATCCCATTTCAGCAAGTCTTATTTAAATTCTTACAGCTGGTTAAAATGCTGATTGATTGCGTGTATGAGTGGCCACAGAGCCCCTGTCACTGCAGACGGGGAATGAGGGAGGCTGGTGTCTGGCGTGAGCAGGTCTCGTCTGGGCCTACAATCTACCTGGCCCGCCCTCCGCGTGTAGGGGGGGGCCCTCCGCGTGTAGGGGGGGCCCGCTGTGTGTCGGACCTCATGTTGGGCTGTATCTCACTGTCCTGATATGTCTGTCTTTCTTTGTGCTCCAGCTGTCCGACTTCTCTAACTCAGTGAAGGTATTCCTCCCCCACCCCCACCCCCCCAGCATCATCTAGCAAATCATTTCTGGCATGACTCATACCTTTTTAAAACTTATTTTTACCCCCGACGTTTACTATTACCCCTACATTTTTAGGTCTGGTGATTGAACATCCCCCCCCCCCTCCCCCCCACCCCACCCCACTGTACCAAGCATGTCTGCATGGGACCCAGGTCTGTCCCTGTGTGTTGATGACATCTGTCTTGCCTGTTTTCACATCCCCTATTGTGGTGAGAGATTCATGACAGACCCCCTTTGTCTCTCTCTCTCTCTACACCAGGACTCCCGGGCCTATTTTCACCTCCTGAACCAGATCGCGCCCAAAGGGACCAAGGAGGATGAATCTCGCATCGACATCAGCATGGCCGGCTTCAACGTGAGTGTGACACGCTGGCTGTTCCTCTTTCGCTTCCCCGTTTGATGTGTGGCTGCCCTGTAGGCTCTCATGTGGATATGACCCACCCCCTCACCCCACAATACTTCCCCTCTTGTTGTTATTTTAGTCCCCCCCCCTTCCCCCCATGCATTGTGTGAGGGGGTGTTCGGTATTGTTTAGGAAGTGCGACGTCTGTTTGGGGAGTTTCCCGTGACCACCCTCTGTGTGGGGCCCCTTAGTGTCTCCTGGGCATGTGGGGCCCCTTAGTGTCTCCTGGGCATGTGGGGCCCCTTAGTGTCTTTGGATGCTACCTGGGCACCACGGCTGCACGTTTCTCGTAGACCAAGATGCATTTTCTGTTGACACTCGGTTGGCCGACAGGGGCTTTAGTCTCCCGGGGTGGGGGTGGGGGGGGGGAATTAGTGTGGCTGGATGGGCAGGGGGGGCCTTTGTAGAGGGGCTGGTTTCCAGAGGAGAATCGGGAGGAGATTGTGTTCTTCCGCCTGCCCTGTGCCTTGTAATCTGGGACCCCTCCCCTCCAAGCACCTACCTGGTCATGCAGGGTTATCACCAGACAATGAAGACGTCATAGTGAACTGCCAGTGTGATACAGTTTGGTTGAACAGCAGTAGCAAAATCAGGTGGTCATGTGTTTTATGACCATCGACCTTGTTAAGGGGCTTATGAGTTGGTATCAGTGGTGATGTCCAGCCTATTGACCGCAGGCAGACCAGAGAATGTTTGATCTGGGAAGTGAAATGATCGAATCCCACGATATTCTGGCCTTGAGCTGTGTCTCGGGTCAGCCGATTTCATTTCAATCGTGTCACGCGCAACTCCGCTCTGAGCGCAAGCGGGCCGCGAGGGTGACAGCGAGCCGATGTGCCCCGGGGGGGGGGGGGGGGGGGCAGTGGTGTGATTGATGGAGGAGAGTGGCTGTATTCAGAGGCAGACAATGGCACGGGAGCACGTGTCCTGAGGTCACTGCGCTGCCGGTGCCTTGGGTGCCAGTTATGGACCCGGGGGGGGGGGGCAGGGTGCAGGTGGGTGCAGCTGGCGGCAGGCTGGCAACGCGGCCTTTTGACCCCGACGCCCTGCGATTTGGCTGTGGGCTGGTTGCTTTGGCTTCTGTGTGTGACAGGCTGTTCTCTTTAGGACAGTGGATTGGCTTGACATGCTGTGCTCTCAAATCATTAGGGTCCCAAGCTTGTGTGTGTGTGTGTGTGTGTGTGTGTGTGTGTGTGTGTGTGTGTGTGTGTGTGTGTGTGTGTGTGTGTGTGTGTGTGTGTGTGTGTGTGTGTGTGTGTGTGTGCATTATGTATATATGCCACAATGTGACAAAACCTGTTATTTTGATGTTATGGGGACCATCTTTTCAGACCCCATAACGGGAAACCCAATTTTATAAAAAAATTTGTGACTATAAAAAAAAAAAAAAAAAAAAGTCTTGTGTTTTGCTTAGAAAAGATTGGAGAGTCCCCATCAAGATATAGATGCCTAATCTCTCTCTGCGTGCATGCATGCGTGTGGGCGTGCGCGCGTGCATGCATGCGTGTGGGCGTGCGCATGTGCACGCATGCCCAGGGATGCACTGACCTCTCCTCCATTATGTCCCCTCTCTCCTTCTCTCCCAACTCACCACTAGCCTGCGTCAAATAAGTGATTTTGAAAATGGATGAATGATGGCTCTGATTAAATGAGGTCATCACAGGGCTGGGCAGCTGCCCTCCTGCATAACCTCAGCAACGAGAGTCACGACTGTTTACAATCCAGATGATGGGGAAATTATTTTTGAGAACATTCTGGAATTTAAAGCGTTACCATCTGATTACCTGAGATCTTATCCAGTCCCCTGTGGGTGGAATGTGACCAGATTGTTGTCTGAAAACACGCACCTGTCACCTCTGTGTCACCTGTCAGGAGAAGGATGACCTAAAGCGAGCGGAGTACATGCTGCAGCAGGCAGACAGCCTGGGCTGCCGGCAGTTTGTCACCCCGGCCGACGTCGTCAGCGGCAACCCCAAGCTCAACTTGGCCTTTGTGGCCAACCTGTTCAACAAGTACCCCGCACTGGTCAAGCCAGAGAACCAGGATATCGACTGGGGGCTGCTGGAAGGTGGGTGGCCTCGTGTGAAGCTCGTTATACGTTCAGCTCGAGTGCCTTTCGTGAGGTTCCTTCAACAGGGATTTTTTTTGGGTTCGCGGGTCAACGTCTCCTGAGCCTCTCTGCTGATGCAGCCGCCCGAGCATTCCTGCTCGGTGAACTGAAAGAGGCCTTGTTCATCGTACCATTCCGCTAGCTCAGTGCCTTCGGAGGAAATATCAAACCCCCACCTCATCTCCCTGGCCACGTTTCCACCGGAGCGAGCGGTTTTTCTTTTCTCCGTGAAAGGGAACTTGTGGCGCAGCGGCGGTTCATTTACCGAAAAACAAAAGCCGCCTGACGATGTCCAAGGTTTTAAGAGCGATAAACGTGAAAGCCCCCACTCTTGCGTGACGCACTCGCCTGTGGGGGACTTTGGGCTGGGGGTGGCAGCTTTACCTGCCGCTTTCAGAATCACTGATGCACCCGTGAATGTTATCACTGAGCGGCGGAAAGAAAGACGACGTCTCCCGCCACCTAGTTCATAATGTCGGCAAAATTACGGGAAGTGCTCGGAACTGGCCGCCATTTTGCTCGTACACCCTAAAACATGGCATATTCAGTTTCAATAAGAGCACAGTTCTGTTCTTTGCACTTGTTCTTCATTGCTGTTTACAAAGATTTATTTATTATGTACATAGTTATTAACCTTAAGATATAGTCTGCCCCCCCCCTCTCCCACGTCTTTTTTTGATGGGTCGCTGTTCTACTGAAATTGTATTTTCTTAACGTTTTCACTGCAGCTGGATTGATGTCAAGACTGTAGCCATGGAGTCAACACTGAAGGGGGGGGAGATCAGGATCATATATGTCGGGAGGGACATTATGAGCACATCTGAATACTGGGGTGGGGGGTGTCCACTCCAATCTAATATATCTTATGATTATGACCTTGAATGATGTGTGTGTTTACATGAAGTTTAGCAATTAAAACAAGCATTCCGTTACATATGCACTGATCTGTGTGAATTTGAGCTGTGGAATATGTAGCATTGAGCTGGAAATTTCTAGCGTGCCTGGTCTATTGCTGGTGATGTTTCAGGCCTTGGCGATTGCATTGTTCCTTCCCTAAATACATTTCATTCACTCAAAGGAGTGCTGTCAGCCATTGGATATAATTAATAATCTGTAGCCATTGTATTTGGGTTGGACCCTTGAGGTGGAAGAAAATTTCACTTGGATGTTAGATACGGGACACTGTGGTGAATGTAATGAATGGATGGGCTAGAATGTATGAATGGAATGGAGGTGAGACAATCTTGCTGTTTATAACGTAAAATCCCAATCTGATTTTTCTGGCTAAAGTTTCTATTTTTAATATGAACGACTGTGGAAAGTATTAATAGGACGGTCAGTTGAGAGCGTCATGATGTTCTACTTCTTGTGGCGGAGCTCCCCCTAGTGGTGGATCCACAGTAGCAATATGGAGGGACTGTGCTGTATGTTTTGAGCTCGTTAAAAATCCCAAGGATAGGATGCGAATAGGCAGCAACTTTGACTGAGAGATCTGTTCCCCTCCCCCCAGGTGAGACCAGAGAGGAGAGAACCTTCCGTAACTGGATGAACTCCTTGGGTGTAAACCCGCACGTGAACCACCTCTATGGGTAAATGTCGTGTGTGAAAACTAGCCCTGCATCATATGCAGTGGCGTCACCATTTCAGTTTTACAGTGTTTATTCAGATAAAATACAGAACATGTCATCCTCAGTTCACCTAACGACACACATGACCTCAAACAATGATGTCATCTTTTCCCCACTCATAGTGACCTCCAGGATGCCCTGGTGATCTTACAGTTGTATGAGAAGATTAAGGTTCCGGTCGACTGGAACAACAAAGTGAACAAGCCGCCTTACCCCAAAATCGGAGCCAATATGAAAAAGGTACCTTGACGAGTCGTTATTGCAGAGAATTCTGCTGTTCTGGCCTCAAAGTGGAGTAAACTGTGGGTGAATTCCTCAACGGCGATAGCAGGAATACCCTGTCGACTGCAGGCGTACCTCTGCTGCACCGTGAGGCTACATTCTCCACAAGAGGCACGTGTGTTCTGTTCTTCAGCTAACCTGCCACGTGTGCTCTCTGGCTCCCTCTCTGTGCAGCTGGAGAACTGCAACTATGCCGTGGAGCTGGGTAAGAAGGAGGCCAAGTTCTCTTTGGTGGGCATCGGCGGACAGGACCTGAACGATGGCAACGCCACACTAACCCTGGCTCTGGTGTGGCAGCTGATGAGAAGGTGGGAGACCCCCCCCCCCCCCCCCGACACACACACACACACACACACACACACACACACACACACACGGTATAGCAGGAATGATAGTTTAATGTACACTAACCCTGTGCATGCCATCTGCCAGGAGGGTCTTGCTCTTGCTAGCCATGAGGATGTACCCTGTCAGTGCATTATGAAACCGCCATAAAGATCTCGCATCCCAGCTGTTCCATGTTTGTGTTTGTTCACACCTTCATGCTTCACATGAACGTTAAAACTTCAAGTCAAGTAGGTTAGTCATTTCAGTCATATACACAGTACCCTAAAACATTCCATGGCTATGAATGCATTTCAGTATGTGTCCCACGTACATGTGTACTCAAAATGACATGGTACTCCAGGACCATGGGGAAACACAAAGAACAAAAAACAGTAACACAAGACTAGGCAGGCAGGACAGAACTATACAGTGCAAGGAGAGCAAAGAGAGAGAGAGCAAGAAAACATACAGTGCAGTCTACAAAAGCAATAACAATACTAGTTTGAAGGAATAGAGTATTATGACAGATACTGTAATGCTAGTAGTATGTGTGCAAAAAAAGCAAGGTTGAGATAGCAATAAATAATTGTGCAAACAATAGCAGCAGCAGGACAGAGAATATGCAGCATTTAATAAATAAAGGGGATATACAGTACAGTGCCAGTCAGTCTTAGCAAGCCTCATGGAGCATCCTTTTTAAGGGACACATGGACATCGAGTGCCTTAATGAATGATCCCTGTGTCAATAACCTAGTGTTGTGAACTGTCGAGTTGTGTTGTGAGCTACTTGGTAAAAGCTGAGGGAAACAGTTGCAAAAATCCCCAAGGAGTGACCTCCAAAACGGTCATGATCGCTGAATGAATGGATCCATGACGGAAACCTGACCAGGTCTCCTTCCCCCAGGTACACCCTCAATGTACTAGAAGACCTGGGCCATGGCGAAAAGGCCAATGATGAAATCATAGTCAACTGGGTGAATAAGACTATAGCGGAGGCTGGAAAGAAGACCAAGATAGGAAACTTCAAGGTTGGTATTGTTATCTAATGCTCTTCATGTTCCTGCTGCTCTTCATGATGTCAAAGTGTGTTTACGTGAATGGTTTTTATATAGTCGAGAACTCATCCCATCAGAGGATGGTGTGAATTCCGCTTGAGACCTTTGGGGTATACAGCTGAAGGGGCTTTCTTTTGGACTTGTAGGACAAAGAGATCAGCACCAGTCTTCCTGTCGTGGACCTGATCGACGCCATCCAGCCAGGCAGCATCAGTTACGACCTGGTGAAGACGGGCAGCCTCACTGAAGAGGACAAGCTGGAAAATGCCAAGTGAGTTTTCCCCAGTTGATATGTCCATCGTGCCCCTGCTTGTTTGAGCACGCTCTCTTGCAAAGTCACCCTGAAATGTTTCCAACTTTGTTGGGAAAGGCACTAAATGAAAATTACACAGAATTATACTATGGAAACTCCAGTGCATGTTTAATATTGTGACCTTGACCAGGGTAAGTGGGCTCATTGGGTTAGGATGCTGTGGCTATGATCGGAAGGTCGTCTGTTCAAATCCTAGAGTCGGTGGAGTGATGTTACCGTTGGGCCATTGAGCAAGCCCCAATTGCTCCAGGGGCTGACTGACTCTGCTTGGATAAATGCATCAACTAAATAAATAATATGGATGGATGTTTCACATTGTTACACATGGGAGTGTCTATATTTGAAATGAGAAGAGCTTCATTAATTTTTCAACATGACCACAGACTGGTAAACCCTACAGTGCTGACAAGGATACTCCCTACCCAATGCCCTGCAGGTACGCCGTCTCCATGGCCAGGAAGATTGGTGCCCGTGTCTATGCCCTGCCAGAGGACCTGGTGGAAGTGAAACCCAAAATGGTGATGACTGTCTTCGCCTGTCTGATGGGCCGGGGCATGAAGAAGGTGTAACACGGGGTGGGGTGAAGGTTTGGGGGCAGCCCACCCACGGCAGTCTTCTCCGACCCGGAACCTCTCCCGCAAGCCATTTGCTGGTTAAAAGGCTTCTGACTTCAAGGAATCAATGCAGCCATAATTAAGAAGCATCTTGTTTTTTTTTTCTTGGCTGAAATCATGACAAAGGCCTGGGATTGAGGGGTGGGTGTGGGGGGAAGCATTGGATTATAAAGGCCAGACTATCTCTCTCTTTGCCCCCCATGTATGGCGGTTTGACTAGAGAAAGGTACACATCAAAATGCATTCATATCTTGTCCAACGAGACAACTCCGCTTTCAGGTGCCTTGGTGCAAAGGCTCGGGTCCTTCTGAGCCTCCTTATACATTTTATTTGCATATTTGTTTCCTGGAGGGTTAAATAAAGCAAAGGGTTATAGTTTTGCTGTATTTTTTTTGAGACTTGAGGTTATTTTAAGATTGTACATGGTAGCTGGAGAACATTGGAACGTGTGAACCAAACTTGCAGTATTGCTGGAAGCGCTGTGCTCTCTTTCTCTCTTTGTTCTATATGTACCTTTACAGTGGATGTCTTTATACCAATATGCAATTTACCAAAAAATACACAGTACATCCTACCCAGGCGGACTCTAATACATTCCATAGCTATGAACGCATTTTAGTATGTGTCCTGCGTACATGTATACTCAAAATGTGCTTTTTACATAATGGAAAATAAAAAATGGAAAAAAAAACTTTTTTTTTTCCCTCATTGGATTTACTTCTTTTTGCAGGTTTTCAAACTCTTGTGGGGGGAATCATATGTAATAATTGAATTTTTGCTGTTTGGTTTATGAATATTTCATAAGTGGATATGTTTTTTTGCACGTGCTGTATATGATTCAATGAAACAATCACAGCAGGATTACAATTGCTCAAGTTAATTTGAGAGTTTCTAGAAAAATCCAGCCAAGTAAAACAATCCCGTTTGTCTAATCGTGTCAAGGTCTCTGTCGGTGTTCGGGCCCTGCCGACAGTTTAACCAATAAGATGGCACACCTTGGGTTTGGGTGCGGGGTCAGTCCAGCTGTCCAGAGTGCTGGAGGGAGCTGCAGTAACATGGGAGATGACGTGAGAACCAGGGGTCATGACCAGCTTTTACATCAAAGGGACCGGGTGTAATTAGGATAAATAGATAGGGCTGGCTTCGTGTATGTGTGTGTGTGTGTGTGTGTATGTGTGAGTGAGAGAGATTATTCCTGCGTTCAATTATCTCTCCGAGTCGGAACTCTGATGAAAACGTCACGAAAAACGTCACTTCCCATTGGAAATGCCTCTTTTATGACGTTGATGTCGGACAGTATTCCTGGGAGATGAGGAGGGGGGCACGACCAGCTTTTACATCAAAGGGACCAGATGTAATTAGGATAATCAGATAGGCCTGGCTTCCTGTGTGTGTGTGTGTGTGTGTGAGAGAGAGATATATATATATATATATATATGAATTGGGGATGGCACCTGACTGCATAATGACAGTTGTCTATGACACCTCTGTCACTTTCTCTCTATTTTTTGCTTCCCCTTCTCCTCTTACCAGGAAGTGATCACCCCTCTCTTTGTCAGTCCCTGCATGTCTCACTGGGCACCATCCCAAAGCTGTGCACCCCTAATCACCTGTTTTCCGCAGCGTTGCAGCCACTTGACAAACGCTGACGATTACGCCTGCCGCTTGTCACCATGGCCCCCAGGGGCCAATGGCCTAATACCATTTCACTTGTTCCCTGAGGAACCCGCCAATCCCTGTGCTGCTCTGAGTCTCCTCAATCCCCACACCAATTTAGCACCCCTGAGCTTCGAACTGGACGATGGGCGTGGCATCAGCGCGCTGAATTAATTCGCAGGGGCCGATATCAGTCAAGCTGGTGAGCCGTCTATGTGGACCAGCCATAATAAAGAGGCGGGATGGAACGAGGGACCTTCACCCTGCTCCTGATCAAAGTCACAGGGGGTCTTATGTGATTAGGAAACCCTGCCACGAAAAGCTGGGGGGACGCTGTGATTCCTATGATTGGAATGCAGAGAAATGTGGAGATGTTGGATGTCACTATGGGAGAGAAAGAGGGCTGTGTGGGTTCTGGAGTGGTTTATGCTAATCCTCCTCCTCGTCTCCACACCCACCCCCTTCTCCCCTGAGTGATGAGGACCACAGGATGCCCCAGTGCGTCTCAGATACAGGTCGTAGACCCACTAAGGCTCTATCTGAGCCTGGCACTGGCTGGCAGGGACTGCGATCCACCTTTTAAAAAGAATAAAAAGTTGGAGAAAACAGCGAGGGACTGGCAGGTGACAGCAGGGATCACTCTTACTACTTGGAACTATGGGGACGTTGTCTGAGACTTAGCTTATTCATATTGAACAAACACAGAGGTTTGATCCAGCCAACAACAAAGAGATCCTAAAGCAGGTGAGTCTTTTTTTTTTTTTTGTCGCTCTCCCTTATGATGGGACGACTCAAAGTGCTGTGACTTGCGTATGTAATTCTGTAAGGACACACTGCTTTTGCTGACATTATTTAATGTTGAGAGGGCAAGGAGCAGGTTGCTCTAGAGAGCCCCAAAGCATCTGAGATTCTAGATTGTTCAATCTTCATTGTTTCTGTCAGAGTTGGTTTTTACAGGGAGTTTGCTTCTTTAGATTTTGGTTACACCCCGAACAAGAAGTGCGAATGCAACATTCAAAGTAGGAGCTGACAGCTGGCTGCGTTCCTGCAAGATATAAATGCTAAGTTGCTCAACTGTGCACTTTGATGGGGCCATCATTTTCAACTATTCCATAGGCAGGATTAAAATAATAATGGGAATGTTGTCTGTCTGGTGCACATGCATACTTGGCTTCTCACTGTAGGGCCACTTGATGTTGGTGAGATGGTCCCAGCTGCTAGGATCTCAAGGACCTGTAATCAGGGCACCAAGTGGACAGCCGAAGTGCTTGCTGTTCAAGTGGTCCAAGGCTCTTGATCTCTCCACTATCTTCTCCGTTCCTTCATCCACAATCCTTCCCTGTACACCTCTCCCTTGATGAGTGAGAGCAGCATCGTAGCCATATCTGTCGTTGCTATGGGTGCCAAGGTTGTCTCCATAGTGACAGCTGCCTCCCTGAGCCAGATGATGCTGGGTTTCTGTTGGCAGATCCCCTTTGTTCTCCAAAGATGTAGCCACACACCTCCATAAATGGTGAGATCACCTGAAAGTGGTTTCCATGCCAATGAGGCTCATTAATGCAACACTCGTGAACTGAGTGCTCTAGTGCTTTTCTCTGCTATCTGTCTTCTAACTTACACCTGCACCAGAGAAAAAGGAAAAAACTTCTGTTGACAGCCATGGTTTTGATACTCTGAGTGTCTCCGCAAGTGTCTCCATCAAATGGTTTGACTGTGATGATGTTGGCCAAAACAAGAAGTTTTTGAAAAGTACTAAATATCAAACTTTTAAAGCAACAGACCAGCTAATGGATGACATGCAACTATGCAACTCTGGGCTCGTATCTACTTTCTTTGAGTTATGTACTTCCATTTCACTAGAAATATTATCCTAAACACAATGGTGACTATGAAGTATAGGTCAGTGCTAGAAGTGTACTGGCAGAGTACCAGTAAATGGGAAAAAGTTAACACCCGCTTGAAGCAGTTGACAGCACACTCATTTGATCCTCTGCTTGTGAGAAGAGTGCTTTGTACAATATAGTGGTGTTAACACCTACGTACCATGATCTCGGCTAGCAGGATGTCCATTAACTCAAGCAACTCGCTTTGTGAGTCCCTGTAGCAGGGGAATGACCGGACAGGTGGCGGAGAGCTCGGACCTTTCAGTGCACAGGCTCTCAGTGAAGACGTCCATGGAAGAGGAGTCTGAGAGAGCCGACAGCACCATGAGCTGGTGAGCTTCATGTGTTCCGGCAAGTAGGCTCATTATTATTCAAATAGGAAGCACTACCTGATTGGCTGCTTTCACCCAGGCTAACTTAGCTAGCTTTTTTGCACCACAAAAGAGCAGCATATCCCAAAAGCATCACAGCCCAAAGATTGTCTTAATTTGAGAGAGTGTGCTGCACTACAAAACAGGGGCTAGTTTCCCAATAGCTTCACCGACCAATCAGGTAGCACTTCTTTTATGAATATTAATAAGCCTTTAATGAGCATTCCCTGGAGTGTGGGAGGTTGTTGGCTCTTCTGTGCCCCACCTGATCTTGCACTTGTGACCTCGTTCCCACAGTGTGCACTCTGTGTGTGACGACACATGCTCTGAGCTGCAGAGGGTGGGCACCATCGAGGCCCAGGGCCTGAACTCCGACAGATCTTTCCGTGGAAGGGGAGCCATGTCACGGTGAGCGGGGGTGTCCAATAGGGTGAATCGCAGGTTGGTGGATCTGTAGATCATACACCATAATTGGTTTGCCCTTCTCACAGCCTGGTAGGCATGGTGATCACGCTGAGGGAATGGGCCCACAAGAGCTTGCTAGAGGAGGAGGAACAGCGTCCCGACTCATTCCTGGAGAGGTTCCGCGGGCCTGAGCTGCAGGTCGCGCCCAGTCGCATCAGCAACAGCCAACCCGACGGCAGCAGCACCAAAATCAACCGACCCAAGTATGCCCGGTGACACATCCTGCGGCTCCTTTTCAAAATTTACGTAGAATACATGCAGTTCCTCTCTAACAGATACGATGCATATTCATGATATGGCTGAAATATCATACCAAGGATTGCTTTTTCACCAGCTTCTGATTTTATATCATGTTCTCTTGGGACCCTCAGAAAGAAGTCTAATGTGTTCATCCTGGCACCAGCAGATGACATGTATTACCGGTGGCTCTTCGTAATTGCGACGGCTGTACTATATAACTGGTGCTTCCTAGTGGCCAGGTACAGTGATGCAGCAAATTCACACATTCAGACTCACCTTAGACTACAACATAGACTTCATGCCACATGTCACATTCATTATGTACTTGGAGATGCTTTGATTTTAATAACTTTATACCTGTTTTACTCATTCATCCTTTATGTTTACTTAAAAACTGTATTAAGCGGACCTTTATACAGCAGTTTCTCCTATGAGATCTAAAGGTGTAGCCTTCAGGCACACAGACAGCTCCGCGTTTCCTGGCCCAGTGTTCCCAAGGCCACTGCCCGCTCGTTGAATTCACAGCTCAGTCCACCTGCTCCGCAAGGTCAGGCTGTCCAGTACTCCCACTCATTTCTCAGCGGGTGAATTGATCTAAATCATCTTTCCTTTGTCAGGTGGTATGACATTCCAGCACCTCCCAGGATCAAAAGTTCATGATCAACATGCTGCCTGATCCACGTATTTTATAATGTTGGTGTTTGAAGATAATAGATTGTTTGTTTTCCTCAGTTATATTCTGCTGCTCTCTGATTGGCCCTTCACTTCTCCCTCCATATCTCTGTCTACACACAGGGCCTGCTTTGATGAGCTACAGACGGAAGGCTTCATCCTGTGGCTGGTGCTGGACTACCTCTCTGATGCAGTCTACATCCTAGACTCCTGTGTTCGGCTGCGCACTGGTTAGACTGAGTGTTGTTCTGACCCGCCCAATGAGCAGGAAAATTGCCAACCAAAACCAGAATTTACAAAATTATAGGAACTAAATAGGTGAATAGGAAGTAAGACTAAAAAAATAAACCTTGTACTAAAATCACACCCTGATTCCTCGAAAGAACTCTGCCCACCTCCATGTGAAGGCAGGAGCCAGCCTTGTACAAAAGCACATTTTTCTGGAGAACTTTTTGTCTGTTGTCTAACTTGTTAGTCTGCCAATTAAACCAAATATTTTACGGTACTTGTGTTTAATTCAGCTGATGTCATAGGGTGATTCTCTCACAACCCATAATTTTCATTCAGGCGTCTAAATTCAGCCACAAATTACCTGGATGCTCTCAAACAGCCACATTGGTTGTTAAAATAAACTCAGTAAAGTTTAAATAAACTGAGGTCTGTACCCCACAATCACAGTGAAACTCAGTCAGACCATCCTGGTGTGGTTTATTTTTCTCTGTAGGGTTCCTGGAGCAGGGCTTGCTAGTGAAGGACTTGCTGAAATTACGGGACAACTACATCCACACAACCCAGTTCAAACTGGACACGCTCTCCATCCTACCGACGGACCTAGCTTACATCATCCTGGGCATACACAAGCCACAGCTGCGATTCAACCGACTGCTTCGATTCTCCCGTCTGTTCGAATTCTTTGACCGCACTGAGACACGCACCAACTACCCCAATATATTCCGCATCTGCAACCTAGTGCTCTACATCCTGGTTATCATACACTGGAATGCCTGCATCTACTTTGCCATCTCCAAGTCACTGGGCTTCGGCTCTGATACCTGGGTGTACCCCAACATCACCGACCCTGAATTCAGTTCACTGACCCGTGGATACATCTACTGTCTGTACTGGTCCACACTCACCCTAACCACAATTGGGGAGATGCCTCCACCTGTCCGGGATGAGGAGTACCTCTTTGTAGTCTTTGACTTCCTTGTGGGCGTGCTGATCTTTGCTACCATCGTGGGAAATGTGGGTGCAATGATCTCGAATATGAATGCCACACGGGCAGAGTTCCAGTCTCGCATTGATGCCATCAAGCACTACATGCAGTTCCGCAAGGTGAGCAAGGACCTAGAGGCGCGCGTCATCAAGTGGTTCGACTACCTTTGGACCAACAAGAAGACAATGGATGAGCAGGAGGTGCTGAAGAATCTGCCCAACAAGCTCCGGGCTGAAATCGCCATCAATGTGCACCTGGAGACGCTGAAGAAGGTGCGCATCTTCCAGGACTGCGAGGCCGGTCTGTTGGTGGAACTCGTCCTGAAGCTGCGACCACAGGTCTTCAGTCCCGGTGACTATATCTGCCGCAAGGGTGACATTGGCAAAGAGATGTACATCATCAAGGAGGGTCGGCTGGCAGTGGTCGCGGATGATGGTGTCACTCAGTTCGCTACACTGACATCGGGAAGCTGCTTTGGTGAGATTAGTATCCTCAACATTCAGGGCAGCAAGATGGGTAACCGCAGGACCGCTAACATCCGTAGCATCGGCTACTCGGACCTCTTCTGCCTTTCCAAGGATGACCTTATGGAGGCAGTGATGGAATACCCAGATGCCAAGAAGGCACTGGAGGAACGGGGCCGGGAGATCCTGCTGAAAGAAGGTTTGCTGGATGAGAACATGGGGGCAGGGCTAGGCGGGGAGGAGATGGAGGAAAAGGTAGAGCGGCTAGAGGCCTCGCTGGACACCCTCCAGACCCGGTTTGCCAGGATGCTCGGCGAGTACACGGCCACACAGCAGAAGCTTAAGCAGCGGCTCACTCAGCTTGAGTGCCAAATGCGCTGCACCGGCAGCGGCCTACTGTCTGACGCTGATGGCAACGAGAGCAGCTGCGATGCAGACGGCACATGCAGCGAGGCGCACAGCCTGCTGTAAACATATCCGCTTTCATCCCTATAGTATCCAATCTTCACAACGCACGGTGCAGGGGATACCCTGAATGGGACACCTGTCCAATCCGAAGCAGACACATGCATAACAGGCAATATAGAGCCACCGATTCTCCTAAAACACAAACCTTTGGATTTTGGAAAGAAACTGGATCATCTGGAGGAAACCCAGTTTGGGTTACTGCATTTTGTACACAGATACAGTAATGACAGTCTTTCTCTCCTACATCCGGCAAAACCACACACATAAGAACATAAGAAATTTACAAACGAGAGGAGGCCATTCGGCCCATCAAGCTCGTTTGGGGAGAACTTAGCTAATAGCTCAGAGTTGTTAAAATCTTATCTAGCTCTGATTTAAAGGAACCCATGGTTTTAGCTTCCACTACAATAGCAGGAAGACTATTCCATACTCTGACTACACGCTGTGTAAAGAAGTGCTTCCTCAAATTTGTTTTAAAATGTTCTCCCGCTAATTTCCACTTATGGCCACGAGTTCTAGTATTTAGACTAATATTGAAATAGTCATTTGGCTGAACAACATCCAGACCCGTTAGAATCTTATAGACCTGAATCATATCCCCCCTTAGTCTCCTTTGCTCAAGGCTAAACAGATTCAGTTCCGCTAACCTCTCCTCGTAAGACATTCCTCTAAGACCAGGAATCATTCTCGTAGCTCTTCGTTGCACCTTTTCTAAGGCAGCAATGTCCTTCTTGAGGTATGGTGACCAAACCTGCACACAGTATTCTAGGTGGGGTCTTACCAAGGAATTATATAAGTGTAACATCACCTCCCTTGACTTAAACTCCACACATCTAGAGATATAACCCAACATTCTGTTCGCCTTTTTTATTGCTTCCCCACATTGGCGAGAGTGGGACATGGAAGCATCAGCATACATACCGAGATCTTTCTCGTAATCAGCTACCTTTATTTCAGTGGAACCCATAAAATATCTGTACTGTATATTTCTGCTCACAGAATACAACTTTGCCCTAAAATTTCTATAGTGGGTCCGAAAATGTCAGAAACTTAAATTTCATTGATTATACATAATCAGGAGCCTGTGTTTGTCCCCATGATTCCATATCTGGATTTTTTTCCAGAAAGAACAATAAACTGTCCCATTTACAATGCAAATGGATTATTGTAATTTTGTCGATTTTCATTTGATGCAACTTAAAATTCTACTAACTTATACTGCACTATATTTCAGTATGTTAGGTAGACATGTTAGGTATCCCTTCATCCATTTTCTGTATCCACTCATCCTATCCAGGTGCATGGCAGGGAATAACCCAGGTTGGGGTGCCAACCCCTTGCAGGGCACTCACACACAGAGTCACACCTTAGGACAGTGTGGCAACTCCACATTAGCCTGTTTCTAGACTGTGAAGGAAAACCAGAGAAGATCCCACAATGGCACGAGTAGAACATGTGAACTCCACTGTGGTAATGTTAGCGAATGTTAGTGAAACCTTCTTAAATCAGGGGTAGATTCTTGATTTTACTTCTGTTATACAAAAAGGAACTAGTGGGTTGCCTGTCTTCTATCTTGGGTCGAAATCCAGGCTTGAGAAAAGCTATACAAAGAAATATCTTTTGAGAAAGAATCTAGTAGCAACTGCAGAATAAGTGGATGACAGATAAACAATTGCACACCAAGGACTGGATATTTTGAACACTCTCACATATCCTGAGGGCCCCAAGCCTAAAGCGTGTCAGCCTCACACACACGACCAAAGCAGCTGCTGTCGCTTCCTCCACTTCATCTCAAAGAACTGCATTTTAATTGCAAATTACAAATGCAGAATAGCTTATTGTGCAGCAAATGAGTGCCTTTCAGAGATGATCAAACAGCTCTTTGACAAGTGAGTCATTTCATATTCCCCACATTGAAGTGTTTTTTTTTTTTTTGCTTAGTAGGCTATGTATCTCCAAATATACTCTTGCAATTTTTTTGATCCAAATATAATCCTGAAAGAATCAACTGAAACCATTCATTTTTGAACTCTGCACCTCAAAGAGGACAATGTCACAAAAACAAAAATTAAAATTAACAGTAACATGAAGAGAAGCATGTAAAAATGCAGGCTATAATGTTGAAAAAAATAATGCATAGGTTCAGCATGTACATCTATAGCATGGGCCCAGAGGGTGTTGGATCACGCCGTCTCCACCGCGTCCGTGGATGAGAAGAGATTCACAGCTGACACGGGGAGAAGTTGCAAATCACCGGTTTATCGTCTGACAGATTGCAATCCGGGAGCGGCCGTCTGACATACATTCAGCATGTACAGGAGGAGGTTCTGCCATATGTATCAGCTGTATCCCTTTTAAAGCCCTTTGGGCATCCCCCCCCTTTCTCGGTACCTTCCGTCTACGTGACAAGCACATGTGTGACTCCAGCCGGCTCGTAGTCCTTCTGGAAGGCTAAAAGATAAGTAGGGGTCGCTGATATTCTCTGTCGCCCCCCCTATCTGTTCCGATTAGGTAGCCTTGCCTTGCCGGCGCGCCAGTCAGTTCTCGTTTTGATTAGTTACAGCCTTATAGAATCATTCCCTTTATTTAATTAATTATTCCCTCAAGGGCTAATATCTTGCACATTTTAGGTGCCCGTGTTAAATGCTACCTTAAGCAATAAGAACAGGAAGACGGACGCAAACGCGCGGGAATACGGTTTTGAGCTCATGGCTCTGAAAATTGTAACGACCAACTCTCACGCATCAGGCCTGACACTCGCTTTCAGTCTCGCGCTCACGTAAGAAATCTTACTGCAAATCTATATTATTCCATTGTAAACCTAAAATTAGCTACATCAAAAGCGTTGGGGTAGTTTGCAAACTCTACAGACTCTGTACAAGGTAATAAAACTGTTACATACATGTAAACGTGTGCATACTTGTCTCCAATTGAAAATCTCAGCCAGCTGACCAAAGTTGGAAACGCTGCAATAGACTTTTGTATGATCGGTAGCTATCAACACCTAACAACGGTAATCTTTTTTGAGAAATAATAATTAAATCGCCTCTGAGAAACACTGCGAGATCATTAACATTGCGCTATGTTTTTTAGCGGAAACTACAGGTATTCACACGAATCCCTAAAGCAGGGGTTGCCAATCTTATCCGCAAAGGGCCGGTGTGTATGCAGGTTTTTGGGATAACCTGTTGGTCAGCTGTTCAAACCCAGGTGTGAGGACTCTTCAGCCAATCACTCCTCTAATTAGTAATCTACTTGGGGAGTTGCAGCGAAAACCCGCATACACACCGGCGAATAAGCTTGGCCAGCCCTGCCCTAAAGTATTGACACAAAATTACCACTAACTACCAGCAGGGGTACTAAAGCACCCTCAGCACGCCTAGATCCAGCGGTACTGGACGCACGCCCAAGTCACTCATCATGCAGTGGAGAGGAT
Organism: Paramormyrops kingsleyae; assembly: GCF_048594095.1. NCBI lineage: Eukaryota > Metazoa > Chordata > Actinopteri > Osteoglossiformes > Mormyridae > Paramormyrops > Paramormyrops kingsleyae. The sequence continues at coordinate 25,199,004 of NC_132806.1, read as the reverse complement.
GTAGGGCGGCAATATATGTAGCTGGTGGGTCACATGCCTGCTTTTTTTAACCCTATCCACGTGGTTTAATTGATCAAATTAACGATTGAGATATAATAAAGATATCACAGGAAATTAAATATAAATAGCTAAAACGAAAACACGATAATGATTGCGTTAGGCACATCCAAATATGTGCGATGCTAGTCAAAATACCATTTAAAGGGCACATGCAAATAATCTTCCAGTTAACAAAAAAAATCAGAACTATCAAGAGACATTCCCCAAAGCTACCCCGTCCCCCGTCCCCTCAGTCCCGATGTGTCTAGAGGAGAATAAGGATATTGTAGTCAATGTTCTTCTTGTGATATGTAAATACTAAATACATACATGTCAGTGTATTTGTGTTACCTCCCAGACAGAATATTGGAAGAACGATTTTAACCTATATGTTTTATCACTTACATTTATGAAACACAGAAAAGCCCTGAAATTGCGTCCTTTATTGGAGAAATTTCTGATTGTTGCAATTGGATCCTTAGTAGGTATTTGTTTTTTCTTTCTTCTATAATATTATTATGCAGTTCAACGCAATGCTATATCTTGTTGTATTTGGTATCGTTGAGAATGTGTCAATAGTTAAATACTTGTTTCAATAATAAAAAATAAAGTACCGATATGCCACATTATCCAAAGTACATGGAAATGCCATTTCAGCTGGAAGAGAGCTGCCTAATGAGTCGTTTAACTTTTCTTTCATTTTGATTTTTTCTTTTACCTATTAATACTATAACTAATGTCTTGCTGTTTTTTCATCACCGAATCATGTATTTAATATAATACATTTGACTGAAATAGAGCAGGCATTGCCGTGGTTGCCTTCTGGGCCCTAAGCTTGTGAGTCGCGCAGGAGTGACGGATCTCCTTGCCGCTAGTTTTGTATATGACGACGTGGGTTGTCGGTGGCAGGTTATTTCATTAAAGTACATTAAGAAGGTAATGTAATAATTAATATATGATGTGTTGGAAAGTATCTACGGTACAATAAGAACATCTCGTGTTTAAAATGTTGTTAAATATTTTTGTCGCCATTTTCTTAGACGGAAAATGTCAGCGGAGCTAATTTTAGCGAATACCGAATAACGCACCTGAGTTTTGTATTGAATCATTTTTAAAGTTATAACTAAGCCGGTTACTAACTTGAAATCTTTCGTGTAGCGTAATTGTAGAAATTACAGTTCAGAGTTATAGTTTTACCTCGTTTTTTAAACGTATTTGGCTAACTTGATTACAGTTGTGTGTTGGTTGCTTCGTACTACCTAGTGTATCGGTAGTCAACGTTTCCTGATAAGCTCTCTTGTATTAAATAACTAATTAGTAGGTAAAAAGTTGATACATAATTGAAAACCGGGAGAAAATATCACTCTAACTGTATCATTGCATTTTCATTTATGTTTCTTGCAAACGGAGTATCGTACATTGAAATGATTGGTAGAAACATGCAGAACATATTAATATATTTTTTGTTATATGTTTACATTGTTCTTTATTTTATTTAGACAAAGTGAAGGAGTCTCCGTTAAATACAGCTACAGTAAAGAGATAGAAAGTGCTTTCATACTGATATTAGCATTAAATTTATCGTTCAACTTTTGTGTGCGTGTGTGTGTTTTATATGTTGAATTGTTTTGAATTTGTTTGTTTTATATAATGTTTTGTGATGTCATTCATGTTTTCTTTTATTCCCAGGAGCCAAAATGAGTGGGTTTAATTTTGGCCAGACCACAGGATTCTCCTTCGGTACGCCAAAGGCTGCAGCCGGGGCTGTACCTTCCACTGGCTTTGGGCTGGCCAACAGCACACCAGCCCCTGCAGCCGGAGCTGCACCCTCCACTGGCTTTGGGCTGACCAACAGCACACCAGCCCCTGCAGCTGGAGGGGGCTTTTCGTTTGGTTCCGCAATGCAGACCCCAGCTCAAGCCCCTGCGGCAACCGGCCAGACCACCAGCTTCTTCTCCCTGCCTCCTCAGGGAGCTACACAGTCAAGTTTCAGCTTTGGCACCCCAGCACAGAGTAGCAGTACTGGGGGAGGCTTCTCTTTTGGGTGAGGATGGTATTGAAAGTGCCACTTGCTTCTGGGCTCCGTCATGTAAAACTGGATTGATTCAGGTTGCTCAGCTGAGGATTTGGTTGCTGTATTAAGGTTAACTGCTATAAAAAATAATCTAAGGAATATAATGGTTGTGGTGACCAGTGCAAAGCAATACCTATGTTCTAGTATGCTAATTGTTCTTATCTTCTTTTGATGATCAGAATTTTATTTAAAGAGGTCTCCAATTTTACCCATATGTATACCTTGTTTGTGTTTCATTTTACTGTTAAATTGCAGAATTGTTTTTGTACTGTCGGGTTATGCATCGATCCTTTTGTTTTTCATATATTTCCAACACTCAGCACTTCCACTCCCAAGCCTGGCCTGGGTCTAACCACATCCCAGCCTGCCACAACAGGACTGACGCTGGGCTCCTTGGTAGCTTCCTCCTCAGGCTCGGGGTTTACGTTTGGGGGGGGTCTGTCCACCCAAGCCACAGCTGCACCCGCAGCAGCGCCGACGTCCCAGCCACCCGCAGGGGGTTTCTCCCTCGGAGGCGCCTCCACCGCCCAGCCGTCGGGTGGATTCAGTTTTGGCGTGACCAAAGTTCAGGTCACCACTGCGTCGAGCACAGCAGCGGCTGGGGCTGGCTTCTCTTTTGGGGCCGGTACATCTGCCCCCACAACCCAGCCCACATTTTCCCTAGGGGGTCCTACACCCGGTGAGATATTGCTTCATATTTCTATAAGAATGTGCACACACATCCCAATAATATTAAATGAACTCAGTCCACCAATGAGTGAATTTATTTTAAGACACGGTATCGTAATCATTGTTACAAAGTATTTATTGAAATGCTTGTAGGAGTTAGTTAATAGATTTTCCTTGCCTGTGATCTCTAGATCAAAGAACGACTTCAGCTGATTGAATACTATATTTAGTATAAATTGTGCACTAGTGAAGATGTCATTTAATTTGAAACTAAGGTGTTTTTTGAGGTATAATTGAAATTGCAGTTCAGTTGTTTTTTCTTTTGCCCTCTGCCTTAGTGTGTTGGACTTGAATGCGAGGCCTGTTTTCTCTGTGTCCAGGTCTGACTCTTGGTTCGACTGTCCCAGCTTCCACAGCTGCAGCGGCCGCAATCCAGGGTTCTGGCTTTGCTTTTGGAATCAAACCTTCAGGTATTCTGAGAAAAAGCATGTCGAAGACTTAATATTTCCTGCACAAATGTAGTTCTTGGGAGTCTTCTTTTCAGCCGTATCTGGTTGAAACAATGCATTTGCCAGAGGTTCTCAGCTGGTTTAGGATCAGGACCTGCATGTTTCCTTGGTCATTAAGTCAGTGCCCATTTTTTCTAAAATTTTGAACCACATTTATTTAATAAAAAATCAGTGCGGTAATAGTGAATAGAACATTAGTGCCGCAATAATAGCACAGTGCCTTCATGCACTATAGAAAAACAAAAAAAGACCAACACAAAAAATTTCAATTTATTATTATTTTTTTTTAAACCTCACACTCCACAACCCAATGAAAATGGTTTTATGACCCACCAGCTGAAAAACAAGTAGCTGATTTGGGCCTAGAAGCTGAGCCAGAGATTATTCAGGTTGTGATGCACAAGTCTGTTCATCCGCCGCCTTCCTCTCTTTCCCAGCCACCCCTGCTCCAGCCCCCACCGCTGCTCCTGTCACCCAGGCTGCAGCCCCCTCCCTCTTCTCAGCACCCATTGCCTCTGCAGCGCCTACGGCCCCAGCGGGATTCACCTGTGCGTTTCCTATCCAAAAATGACATTGACGACATTAAAATATCTCCATGTAGAGTGCACAGACATAATGCTCTTTGTTTTATCTTTAGTCATGGTGTTGTCCTGCCCTAAAAATAACAAATATGATAAAAGTCTTTACTTGCTAGGGTTAAATGAGAGTTTCTGTATACTAGACTGCATTTGGGTTTCCCGAAGATAATATACTTAAGAGATTCTCTTGGACGGTGTTGTGTTTTAGCTTGGAAGGCAGTCGCTCATGGGAGCTTTACTTGCACAAAAATGTTCTGAGGGCAGAATGGAAAGTGATCGGTTCAGAGAGAGCCAGTCAGATTGTAGAAGAGGTGGTATGACCTGCCAATCAGATGTTTTGGTCCTGCCTCCTCTAGTTGCTTGGACCCACCTCCTCTAGTATCTGATTGGCTATTTTTCTGAACCAATAATTTTTTTTTGTTTGTTCTGCCCTCAGTACATTTTGTAGAAGTAAAACTCTCACGAGCCATCAGCTCGGACTGTTAATGTTAGGGATGGTTCTGAAAACCAGTGATCCTTTTCTCACTGACAGTGGGATCGGTGACCACAGCGGGCAGCACTGCCACTACATCAGTGTCCAGTGGCAGCCTGGGTCTGTTACTCAAGCCAACCCTGGGGGCAGTGACTACCAGTGCGGCCACCACAGGTATCAGCCAGCGAACCGACATCTGCCTAAGTTTTACCTGGAACTTTACTGCGGCGGCCATAAGTGAGTATCCTTGTGTATCCTAGCAACTGCAGCCATCAGCGGTGCCACGTCATTCTCCCTGGGCCTGAAGCCTGTAGGCACCATGGCGCCTGTTAGCACTGTCCTAACCGCCACCTCCACCACCGCCTCTGTCAGGTGAGGCCAGCCCGGCATGCTCGTCTTTGGCTGTGGGTCTCTCTTGGTTCCTCCTGTCTCAGACTTTGGCCTGTTGCCTGCCCCCCCCCCCCCCTCCAGTGCCCCGCCAGTGATGTCTTACACCCAACTGGAGTCCCTCATTAACAAATGGAGCTTGGAGCTGGAAGACCAGGAGAGACACTTCCTGCAGCAGGCCACACAGGTCAACGCCTGGGACCGCATGCTCATCGAGAACGGAGAGAAGGTAAGGAGGTCCGGCCCGCCTGCCGTGGCTTCCTCAGGGTGAGGGGGCGCCTACCTAATTCACACACCATGTTCTTTTTCTGGCACCTGACGAGACCAACCGCATCTTCGGTTTCATTGATTTGAAATAATGACTTATAATATTATGCTGTGATTTCATAAGTCCTTAAAAAGTAAAAACAGCAATGTTAATCTGAATTTTTTTTACCTTAAAATGTCTTAATGAAGACATTTTAAGGTAAAAAAAATGTCATGACATTTTTATGAAGTCAACATTACTTTTAAAAAGTTGCATTAGCTTAAGTCTTTCTCTTTAATGTGTGTTTTGGAGAAAATTGTAATGATGACACTGTAAATAACTGCAAAACGAAACCAAGGTGGAACTAATAACCACTAACTACAAACTGTATAGCCTGGTCAGAATTCTTTGGAGCATAACCCTACCTAGTGTGTCAGCCTTTAACTCACATGAGAACTTGGCATCTTCTCTCATCAAAAAAAAAGAAAAATAGTTGAATGTTCATGCTGAATGAATAAAAGTATTTCTGGAACTCAGATTTTCCTTCATATCCTTCATAGTTTTTTTTTTTTTTTTTTTTTACCAGTTTGGATGTGAAATGTGTCTTAAATTACATTTATAATGGTCTTAAAAAGGTCTTAAAGTCTTAAATTTAACTTGTTGAAACTTATAGAATTCCTGTTATACTGCCATTACCCTAGATTACAACCCTGCACACGGAAATGGAGAAGGTGAAACTGGACCAGAGAAGGTAGAGTCTGATGTCCAATGAGATGCATGAAGGTAGTGGGCGCAGTTGTTGAGTCACGCTGCCCATGCTGCATGAAAACGCTGGGATGCTCCTTTTGTCGTAGAAGATTTTTCATGCTAATATAATCTGTGCAGCTGTTGAACACAAAGTGGTGATTTCATTTGTATCACACCGAAGATGTTTGGAGGGCATGAGTGAGGAAAGATCCTGATGTGGTTGTATTATGGCTGGTGCACAGGCTGGACCAGGAGCTGGACTTCATCCTGTCACAGCAGAAGGAGCTGGAAGACCTGCTATGTCCTCTGGAGGAGTCGGTCAAGGAGCAGAGCGGCACCATCTACATGCAGAATGCCGACGAGGAACGGGAGAGGACGTAGGTCTTACTAATGAACGGCCAGATGTAGTAGCACTTAAGTGTTGATTAACCAGTTTTTTTGAAGCCTCTTCAGTCTCTCGCATGCTCTGTAAGCTATGGTTTTTATTAAGTGGGTATCGCCCTATGCCATGTATAGAGGTTTTATTATAGGTGTTTGGGGTCTTGCATAGGACCAGGCAGTGTGTCTTTGGTCTCCTGAGCTGCACTGTCTTACCTTCCTGTACTCAGGTACAAGCTGGCAGAGAACGTAGATGCCCAGCTCAAAAGGATGGCCCAGGATCTGAAGGAGATCATCGAGCACCTCAATACGTCCAGCGGCCCTGCGGACACCAGTGACCCGGTATGACGGACCCTACCAACTGTTCTGGGGGGGGGGTGGGAAAGTGATGGAAGTGGGTATAAACAGAGAAGATAAGGCTAGTGGAGAGATGATATGCAGAAGGATCGACCAGATGTGTTATCACCACCTGCTTCTGCTGTGTGTGAGTAGAAATAAAAATGAAACCAAATCCACTGTAACAAAGTATCTCTCCCTTAGCTTCAACAGATCTGCAAAATCCTGAACGCTCACATGGACTCTCTTCAGTGGGTTGATCAAAACTCAGGTAGGTGTTTCTCCCCTGCCTTGCTGGGCTGTCTCCAGCAGAGAGCAATTTCACATTCATTTACATTTAAGTCAAAGGGTGACTTAATGCTTATAGAGTGACATTTCCTGCCTCCAACTGGATTTGACTTCTCCCCTGGTGCTTCTGGTGTAGTATCTAAGATATCTTCATCTCTACAGTTCTTCTACAGAGGCGTGTCGAAGAAGTGTCTAAGCTGTGTGAGAGCCGGCGGAAGGAACAGGAAAAGAGCTTTCATATCAACTTTGAGTGACTTAAAATGTATAGAAATCGGTGTAAATCGGTGTGCACTTGACTGAGGTGGGGGGTGAGTTGTAGTTGGCTACAAATATGTTTGGGGGAGGTTGGAGTGAGGTTTTTGTTACAATAAAGGGTTTTACTTTTCACTTGGGACTTGTGGTTCAATTGCAAAGTATAATTTTTAGGGTATGACACATTTCTCCTCTTTTTAATACCCAGCAAACATATTTAATGTACATTAACATACAAAGACAAAGACAACAATAATGCAAAGATGTATCAGTTGATAATTGTGAAATTTTAATTAAAACATGAATGCAACGTACAACCTTTTGTTTTGGCTTAAATATGTGTTAGTTTCTGTGTAAAAGCCGGTAATAATTAAGCCTACGAGCTGAAATGGCTGACCCAGCATCTTTCCTACACTCGGCTAAGGGACAAAGTCCAAGTAGAATTACACAGGGTTTCAAGAGCTGTTCCTCAATGTAAGGCTAAAGATCGGCTTGGCTGGAATCTCAGGTACAGTAAAGGTGCATTTCTTTTGGTGCTATATGAATCGATTGAATGGCAAATTATTTTGTAATTTCATTATTCCTCTAACATGCAGCTCCTTTTTTTTTTTTACAAATAACCTGGGATTCTAATAGTTCATGGTATTTTTATTGGACAAAGATGATTAATTGTGAGTGTTAATTTTTGATGGTGTTTTGTGAACAGCGCCCCTTTGTGGGGGAAAAAATGATGCACTGAATATACAACAGAGATGTGCTGTATTTAAATCATCACTTGTGGGTTTTTCTTAGTGTGTTAATTTACTGAGTTGTTTTCAGACTTTTGCTCTATTATCTGTCGGTGACCGTCGATGTTTCCCCGCAGTGATAATGAAACTGCAATCTGCGATTTCCCTCTGCGCTTGTCTTTTCTTGACCTTGGCAGACGAAGGAAGGCAGGTCTGGAGCTCGGAGCTCTGCTCTTGTTCATTCATGCTGCAATGTCATTATTTCACCATTCCAGACGTGTCTTCAGTCTTAGCAGTGGTGCTCTACCTATGTATTTTCCAGAATACGTACAGATCTCCTGCAATTCCAGAGGAAGCTCATTTTGCCGAGACATTTGACTCTGGTCCGTTGGATAGGTATTCATCTCCAAAATCCTGCATGAAATGTATTTAGTAACTCAAATGAAAAGCAGCCACTCTTTTGAACTGCAAACAAGTGCAAGAATTTCCCTCTGGGATAAATATAGTTCATCTAATAAAATCAATACTTGCAGAGTTGATATATATAATTTCTCTTATACGTCAATGTCTTACGTTGCCCAGAATTATGTGAAAAAAGATGTAAGATAATCCAGGAATTGCATAGTTTGTCTGAAACCGATGTCTGCTAATAAAAAGCCTAATTTGATAATGTCAGTTAACGTCACCGTTTTAGGAAATGGGTGTTGTCCAAAGCACAGAAAGCTGAAAAGGAAGACATCCTTAAGTACAATGGTGGGTACTGGGCAGTATTCAGATTCACTCAGGATTATAGTGTACTATAATTCTGTATTTCCACCTTCTAGTCTGGGTTAAGCTGCATGTGGTGATCTCACAGATTTCAGCAAATATAACATTATTTTGAGAGAACATAAATTCAGTTCAACTACTGATTCGAGATTTAAGGAATTTTATTGTCATATGTGCAGTACACAATGAAAGGTCACTCCTCGAGATGATCCAAAAAAAAGAAAAACAAAACAATGGCACAGTAGTTAAGCATATAAGACATATATATAAACTATCAATAAAAAAATATATTAAAGCGAAGCTAGATGTAGTTGTATATGTAAAATATACACACAATATAGAGAAATATAGAGAAAAATATAAAAGATATACATGGGTATGGAAATGGAATGTATAGCATTAAATCGGATAAATTGCTGATTGCTTGCGGAAACAGGGCGGTGGGCTGTGGAGGAGGGCACGTCTGGAAACAGGGGTCTGGTGCTGAAGTCCCCAGGTCGACACCATGCCATCGCGGCATATTTACGCACCATCTTCCACTTCACAGACAAGCCTCTCATCTTGCAGTGAGTTTCTGTGACTTCACAGCTCCTGCACAATTAAGCCATAAAAGCACTGTGGCAAAAAATAAGCCATTCTGGCTTATCTAAAGGCCTTTGTTTGGATTTGGCCTGACTGCAGCGTGTTAATGTACAGATACGAAGTCCTATTCCAGAACGGAGTTGACTGTGGTGGGGCCTACATTAAACTGCTTACCCACACGGATCATCTCCGTCTGGTAAGTACGGCTTTAATTCTCCCTCAGGTGCTTCATAGCGTTCAGTAAACGACTGCCATTTTGAGGTCCACAGAACAGAAATACAATCCTTTTACGCAAGGAACTAACTATAAATAGGATCACGTTAAATTTGGCTTTCATCTTCAAAGCATCGTTAAAAGATGTTGCTGTGCTTTCTTCAGGGACAGCTGTTCTGTATTCCTTCAGAGCCAATTTTGTGACACCACCCCATACACCATCATGTTTGGTCCGGATAAGTGTGGTGGCAACCAGAAGATATATTTCATCTTTCGCCACCGGAACCCGCTAACTGGAAAGTATCAGGAGAAACACGCCCGGCAAACAGCAGAGGACCTGAGCAGATATTTCACTGACCGTCAACCTCATCTGTACACATTGAGTGAGTTTCATAGGCTAAGGCATGTTTATCCCTATTGGAATTCCTTTAGAACCTACAACGGGATTCTACAATATTACACCTTTCTTTGTTGTGCTCTGTCTGCATGTAGGATTATATCCTGATAACAGGTATGAAATTCTGATTGACGAGTACCTGGTAAGTAAGGGCAGCCTTTTGGAGGATGTGGACCCATCTGTGAATCCACCTCAAGAGGTCGCTGATCCCCATGACACCAAGCCTGCAGACTGGGATGATAGACCACGTATCCCTGACCCCATGGCAAGAAAACCAATGGACTGGTAAGCTGTCTGTCAAGCCGGAATTCAAAGGCAAACCAAAGTGATTGAATCAATCCAGGCCAATAAGATCAATACAGGTTCTTTGTAACCCTAGTCCTATATAGAAACATAATGCGGAAACAATTGATGTTTTTATGCAGTTGAGTTATATGAGGGTTTACTGTGAAGATTTGTTTTGGGAAAACTATAAACTGTATCACCAACTGCAGCAATCAATGAGCGTTTCATTCCTGCACCACATCAGGAACCATTAGAGATCATTCTGACGTCACACCAACAGAGCTAAATGCTGTGAAGTCATTGAGCCAATGACAATCTCATAGAACAATGTTTTCCACGCTGCAATGTGTAATATTTCCCCATCATCAGTGGTCTTCAGTGGATGTTGTGAATGCCCGATGGAGTCCTTAACACTGAGGTTCTGTTCAGACATATTTGCCATCTTCCTAGGGATGAAGAGGCCCCTGAGCTCATCCCTGACCCTGCAGCCCAGAGAGTACACGGCTGGCTGGAGGACGAGCAGCCCTTCATCTCAGATCCAGAAGCCCAACGTCCAGATGACTGGTGAGTCCTGCTCTCATTGTCACGTCTGTCAGCAGGAAGACCTCCGTTATCTATTTTCTGAGTAGGGCACTTCTGATCCTTCACACAGCTGTATACTGACCATATCAGTAGTAACCTATTCATCATGATTATATCAAATTACTTCCTGGGACTAGAGCAGAGGTAGGTAACCCTGATCCTGGAGTGCCAGTTTCCAGCAGGTTTTCTATCCTACCTGATGAGTTACTATCTGCCTGAGATCAGATGTGGTTCATCAGAGACCAGGTAGGATGGGAAACCCGCTGGGTACCAGCACTCAAGGATCAGGGTTACCTACCCCTGGACTAGTGCTTGCAACATTTGATACGGAAGTCCCAGTTTCTTTAACCACTGGACATTTTGGTGTTACATGCTTCTGTTAAGCACTCCAGAGTCATCTCAGCAAAAAGAGCAGCAGGAACAAAACAGAATCCCTTTGCTCCACAGGGATGAGGACATGGATGGGAAATGGGAGCCTCCTCTGGTTTCCAATCCAGTCTGCTCTGATGCGGTTGGATGTGGCCAATGGGAACCTCCATTAATCTCAAACCCAGCCTATAAGGGAAAGTGGAGCCCTCCACTTATTCAGAATCCTAATTACCAGGTACCAAGTTTGTCCAGTTGATGCCCATTTGTTCACTTTCTGTTTATTGCCCTTACAGCGTCCTCCTAAGGCTGGGACTTTAAGATTGAATATCATGCCCCATGCTGCTAATTTGTCCCGCAGGGGCAGTGGAGCCCAAGGACGGTCACTAACCCGGAGTACTTTGAGGACTCACAGCCATTCCAGATGAGTCCAGTAGCCGCAGTGGGGCTGGAGCTGTGGTCAACGACAGGGGATGTGCTCTTTGACAACATACTGCTGTGCTCCGACGTCACAGTGGCCCAACGGTGGACGACAGACACCTGGGGGCAGAGACAGACTGTGAGAAGGACTTTAGGCCCACAATAACCATGGCTTGCTCTTGCTTAACATTTGTGCCGACCATGAAGCCTTTCAGCCTTGAATCTATTATAATCCATATAACCTTTCGTTTGTAGCTGTTACAGTAATAATATCACCTTTGGACCCTTGACTAAGGTCCTTAACCCCAACTGCTCCAGGGATGCTGGCTGCTCTGTAACTCCAAGCTTCCCTCACCTGTACGTCACTAAATAAGCTAATGTAAATGTCCTGTGATCCCCACTGTAGCCTGGCCTGCTGATGCAGCTTCTGATGGCGACGGAGCAGCGCCCCTGGCTCTGGGCTCTGTATGTCTTCACCGTGGGTCTGCCTGCTATCCTCTTCATCAGCTTCATGTGGCCAGACAAGGTCAGAATCCATGCTATGTTCTATTATAGAGCCACCACTGCTGCAGAAAGCCTGTTCTTTTTAATGGCCTGATCATCTGCTGTTGGCTTCTAAGACGACTTTACTTCAGTTAGAGCTTAGTAGGGTGTCTCAGAAACCTCTTCTCCCGGCTCATTCCTCCACCCTGTTTCCTTATGCAGTTGTCTTGCTTACGAAGTGCAATCAAGATTATAAAGAAAGCTGCACTGAAATTAACTTTACTAATATGCAACGATTGGCATTTTGCAGCCTGCTGTAATTACTGGCCATTTTAGATGACCACTTTCTCAGCAACCTAGGATTTTTGCATGAATTAAAGAGATTTTTCACACTACATGAATAGTGTTAGCTTCCAGGATGCTGGGTCAAATGCAAATGCAAGTCTTTAATATCATTTTAATTTATATTTAGTTAAATTCCATTTTGTAATGTCTGTAATGCCCCTGCTGGAAGGGCTCATAGCAGCCTCAGTGCAAATCTGGTCCTTGCTGGTATTGCTAGCAGAAATATACCTCACGTTGTCAAACTGCAGATGGGCTACTAAAGGTCTGTTTGTACTGCAGTCGTTTGTTGGAATGCAGCTTTAGTGCCAAAGACATCAGTCTCTTACCATTTATCACAGGAACAGCTTATACTAATCTTTAAAGCACCATTGCTATATAACCCTCAATAACATATCTATCCATTTTCAGTAACTCGTTGTCCATGCAGGAGGGTGTTGTTTAGTTCTCGTAATCATATATAACTCAGTACTACAAAACAGTTCTTTTAGGCACTCAGTCAAACATTAGCTAAGCTGCCTTTGTCCTCACTCTCATTGAAGTTGGCTTATGCTAAGCGACGCGTCTAACAGGATAATAGGGGCATGTAAGGCGGCTTCTGCAATAATCTTCAGCAACTACAGTCTTTGCTCTCAGTACTTCAGCTCACTGTTCTGATGTTGATGGTAAAATCCACGTCTGCTTTGACTGTGTCTGAGCAACAATGTGACTAAGAACATCAGTGAGCTTTTGGGATTCAATGTATTGTGAGTCAGACAAAGTTCACTACTATGGACTTGCAAATTAACCCAAGATCAGCCAAAGAGAATACAAGTCTCGGAAATGTACAGTAATACCATGAATGTTGTTTCTAAAAATTGAAATAAAAATAACTGTCTGACAAGAAGCACTTGCCCCCCAGCCCTGTGCTGGATAAATTGTTGTAAGATGGGGGGATAAAATACTTGAACATGAAAACAAAAAAAATAAAATAAAACAGATGGAAAATGTTCTCCAGACATTTGGGCCCCCAGACCAAGATTACTGCTACAAGAAGACTGACAAGCCACAGCCTGACAGCCCCCATGACCCAGAGCGCGACCCAGGCCTATGGGCTCACAGTAAGACCACCAACCTTTCAATACATATTTATTCCAAATGTGAATGAGATAATAAGATAAGATAAAACTTTATTGATCAAAGGGGGAAATTCTTGCGCATACAGCGGCAAGGTGCGTAAAGTGCAGACAAACAAACATGTAGTCCAAAAAAATACAAAGTGCAGAGACAAACGAGAACAAACAGAATATCCTGGAAAGGAATAGTGAGGAATTAAATCATTATAAATAAAAATAGACTATATACTTGCAATTTTAATTTTTTTTAAGAACGTAGCACCAGACTTTGTTACTTCAATGATGGGATGTGTCATGGCTGCAAAAACTGACAAATCAGATGTCTTTAATAATAATATAATAATAATAATTAATGATTTATTTATATAGTACCTTTCTCACATTTGAGGATGCTTTATAATGCAAACAATAATACAATAAAAGCAATGCAGATACAGCTACAAGAGCAACAGCAAAACTATGACAATGAGAATGTTATGTACTGGTAGACACATTATATTGAGTTTTCAATTGATGCTTGAAAGTATTAACAGGGTGTACCTCTCGCAGACTGTGAGGGAGTGTATTCCAGAGTGTAGGTGCTGTCACACAGAATTCCCTACCACTCACGGACGACAATCTGAATGAGCTTATGTTTGTTTTTTTCCCCCCAAGGTGAAAACACCAGCTCAAGGAAGAGGGAGACTCGGCAAGCCAACAGAAAGGCTGATTTGGAGCTCAAAATAGGTGCTGTTGGTGCTTCTTTTGGGGGCTTGTAATTTGGCTGGGTGACTGATTCATAATCGTTCTTCTAAAATACCTCACGTCTAAATCATTTCCTCGTCGTATTTTTCTTTTAGACTGAAAGAAGTCAAGCCAGTCCTAGACGTCTTCATGAGGGTCCCAGAGCAGAGAAACACCTGTTGATTCCCAGCCTGTTGTCCCATGCTTATGATGTCATTATGATGACATAGTCTTGTTTACCCAGTTCTTCAAGATCTAGATCACAGATGGAAGAGGACAAGACTGCAAATAACTGGAACGGCAAGCATTTCATTAGGTGGCACTAGGTCATGCTGTACTTCCCTTCCTCGGAACCGGATGTACTTGACATATATTCCAGTAAATTATGTATTTTACCCATAACACTTCATTTTTACCATTTTGTTCACTACACATTTTAATGCAGCATTTTATAACCATTTTAAAATCTTTCCACATGTCCGCGTGTTGTTTGCACTGCTTTTCTTCTCTCGAGTCACATTTCAGACAAATATAGACTCCAGAAAGTACACCTGTAAAAGCAGAAGTGGGTCACATTCTTTAAAAAAAAAAAATACTGCAGCACTCCTTCCCTTAAATAAAAACGCCAACACGGAATAGCATAGTCTGCTTTATTTGTTCAAATGTGGAAAAAGAAAGTAATAAAATAAAACACATACAACATATCATACAATATTATGGCAGGAGAATCACATGAGGTTAAAACTACATTGTACATACATAAATACCTGACAACGACCTATGAAAGTACCTTTCAACCCGTCTTGTCACTCAATGGATACTTGATGGCTCCGATAGCTGACCGCTAAAATCCTGTCCGGTCCCAAATGCCCTGGAAGAAGCGTAACCCTTATCTACTCTCCGTCATCACAGGCACCTCTTCAGGGGAGCATGAGGGCTAAAAAAAAAGAAATATCAGGAAACTGCTCTAGCCTGGTAGATTCCTCAACTGAACATGAAGGCTTTAGGGCAGACCGGTCCTCTGTTGGCACCCTCCCAGAATTGCCCTGGTCCTTCTGACCCTAATGTTTGCATGGACATTACAGACAATTCCAGAAGGCAAGTTTAGGGCCTGGTGATACTTCCATTAGACATACGTCATTGGGGAAGACACAACACACCGCTCCCTATCATTCAAACTCTACGGGAAAAACCGCTGAAACCTTGTAGCCAATCATGAGGGGAAATCAATTTTAATCACCTGCTACTGCTCCCTCAAGTCTCGGTAACCCTCAAGTCTCGGTAACCCCTAAGGCCCCCCCACTCAAGAGCCCCCTGTCATTAAAAGTCAAGGTATGTCAACAACTGTTTCATCAATTCCACAGTTCTTAATAGCTGAACTCAGAAGCCAAACAATTGGCACACTGCAGAATCAATCAATGGTATCTTCAGATATCGTTGTGATGTATTTGGCATGAAGATCATCCAGTCGCTCCCCCATGGATTATTAGATAAGCAGAAAAAAGATGCGAGTCCTCCTATATATATAAAAAAGTCACTGGACTTACTACAACAAGATTACTTGTAATGATTTAGATGAAAGGTGACTATAGATCTAGTACTTAGTGGCACCCGGCATGTCAACAGATTAACTTGTTACACAAGTATTCACAAAGAATCCACCCCTGACATAACCACCTGGTATACTGAGTATGCCCACACTTCAAATATATTACAGAAACCATTTTTATAGACTCAATATCAGTCCATCTAAGAGGTTAAAGGTCAGCCTTCAGGTCAGAAGTAGCAAAATGGCGTTCTCCACTTGTGTCCCATGAAATGCAATTATTCCCAAACAAGAGGAGCAAGAGGTCCGTTTAAACCGCAACAACACGGAAGGCTCAACTGTATCTCAATCCATGCGGGTGCGAATCTCAGCATCACAGCCAGCTGACTGCCCCCAAACTCGGTATTCTGGATAGGAGCTCAGTTGGGGGAGGGAGGCTTCTATGATGATCACACACATTTTCAGTCTTTAAGTAGAAACACATGCGTAGTCAAGGCAGCAGTGCAAGACTCTTCTTGTAAAAGCAGGTACATTTTAGTTACTTCATCACTATACAGTTTGTTGACCAAAATCATACTTTTGCTCAGAAGTCTATCGAGTGGTTAACGAAATATGGAATCTCACGCATACAAATTAGCTAGACAGTGAACTGAGTCAATCATTCCGAGGATAAGTGCGAGTACATGGGAGTTGTGCAGCGGGCCGTCAATGACATCTGAGGGGAGGGCGTTTACTGGCGTGTTTCCCAGCTGACCTTATCTGCTCCAGAGGGGCGGGCAGACGGACAGACAGAGGATGAGCCGCATGAAGTGGGGATAGTGGGGTGCAGTTCAAGTGGTGTTTGGCTGTAAGAGTGGCTCAGTCCCCTAGGCTTTTACAGGTGGGGGAGGGAAGGATCAGGGGTCATCTCCTGTCCTTCGGCTTTACTTCTTCACGCAGCTGGGCCAGCTGAGACCCCCACACGCAGCAGAAACGATGATGTACAGGACGACCTGGGGGGGGGGGGGAGTCCCAATACAGCATGGTAATGGACATAGAATGCTGAGCAAAAGTTGAAGGCAGCCAAATAAAATGTTTAAAGCTATTTATCTAGGTAGTAAGTGTATATGTGCTCGGGGAAAAAAAATCTGTTTAATGTTACAATACATGCAAATAAACAATAACACAATAAAAATAAAATTTCTTCTTTTCTCCAAGACTCTGATATCTTGTTGGATGACTAGATGAACACCACTTTGGTTCCCAAACCTCTCCTCAGGGCCACCTCAGCCGTTCCATGTATTCATTAAATTTCACCACCAGCTCGATTCATTAATTAACTTCGTTTGTTAAATAGCTCAATGGGGTATTGATTAGCCAAACAATGCAGGGCAGTGGTCAAGTCAAAAAAATACTGATGCAAATACTGGTTTTATGAGAGGTTTTGAAGTTGGCACACTGTGACAGACATAAAATCATAGTTTTACACCAATATGAAGATCACTGAAACATCACTCTCTTTGACTGCCTAAGACTTTTGCACAGCATGGAATGGAATGCTCTATATTACACCCATTGATTGGTGAGTGTTGCTAACTGCTGCCTATTTCAGTATGAGGAAAGTGAAAAAGGTGGCTACTCACCACAGACACTAGCACAATGATGAGCGTTATTTTCAGGTTCTTCATGCATATGGCCCTTGCCAGATTACGGCTGGTGGTTTTGAAGGTAACAGACTAGAAAAACACAGAAAGACAATAAGACGACAGGAACAGGCGTCATAACTTAGTATTTCTACATACTGTAAATGACTCTTCTGATCACTATGTGGTTACGACCCCAATAAATTATACTGACGGAATCCACCAAGCTTTCAGTTTTGTCGATCAGCAGCTCCAGTTTCTCTCCCCTCTGTGCCACAAGGTCTGCAGAAAAACAGATGAGTCTTGCATGACGGACTCAAAAGCGAAGAGCTCAGAACTGTGGAGCTCTTCAAACCACAGTTATCTAGCACCTGGGAGTAAAGATGTGTCGAACGCATCTCACCGATGTTGCGGACCATAATGCCCTTCAGGTCGTCCACCTGCATCTGGGTCTCTGTGATGCGGTCCGACCCCCGCGGATCCGAGTGGTGTTTCTGTTGGGGTGGGAGACACGTTGCATTGTCTATCAACTTGAATAGCATCCTTTCAAAAAAAACAACAAACTAGGCCTGTATCACAGTACAGTCCCTCTCCTGGTTTCTTGGAGCAGACAATGCTGCACAGCCCTGCACGCTCACTGTGGGCAGCAGATCCAGAGCTATGTTCCCCAAAGGTTATTCATTTGACCTCTAGACTGTGGAGGCTACTGGATAAATGAATGCAGAAGGTGATGTGGGTTTTTGTTATCCTTGAAGGGTTTCTCCTCATACATTCACATGGGCACTAAAATTAAGTCTTCTGCCCCCAGGGCTAGAGGCTGTGGTCACATGAGCATCATGAGATCCCGAGAGCCTGCTTTGTGGAGGAAAAGGGGCCTCCAAAACCAAAACAGGTTCACTAGAAGCCTTTTGGAACATCATACACCCTGATGCTACAGTAAGATGATCATACAGATTCTCCTTTGATGCCCTTAGAAGAACAGCCTTCCATACTATGTCCAAAGCATCCTCATAAATGATGGAGAACTTCACATTATTTGATGCACAAACACATAAATGGTACAAAGTAGCAGAATAGGGTCCATTTTTTGGTGGATCTCAGAACATCCAACAGCTGAGCTTTGATCGGTCAGTTTACATACCATTTGTGCAGCGAGTGTGCTGGAGAACTCGCTGTTCATGGCGTAGGGCAAGGCCGTCTGCGCCCGCGACCCGTACGTCGTCTGGAAGCGCTTCTTCACCTCGTTCAGGAAGCTGAACGCTCTTGACCTCTCAAAGTCCTGAGGGTGGTAAAGTAAATTTTCTAAACCATCATTTAAAAAAATTAGGATTCAATGCAAGGCAGCCACTAATTTATTCACAACAAAGCTAAAGTTCTGACTGACTGATATACACACACACACACACACACACACACCTGACACAAAACATTTACTAGCCATAACAAATGCAATAAAATTCATGCAATTAAAAATCACCCAAATGATCAGCTGATACTCACATCATCTGTGATGCACAGGTAGATAATTCTGTCGTGGCAAATGTAGTGAAATAAATAGCTAGGAACAGAGAGAATAACATTTAATTACAGAAATACAGGCATCTATTATGTACTAATTACTGTACTTGTGTTTTTCGGTTTGTTTAACTGCCAAAACTAAACAGGAAAGGAAAGGCATGGGTCATCAGAATCTTGTCAAGCTTAATCGGGGATTGTCAAATTGTCAATGTCAGCTTAATCTTATAAATCGCGCTAATGGTCAATCCGAGTTTAGAGGAAGAAGTATGGTAGAGAGAGAGAAAAGAGAATTCCTACCTGCCATGCGAGTATGTCAGCTTGTTGTTCTCGGAGGGGATCTTGGCTAAAATCTGCTCCGTCACCTCCAGAAAGTTGCCCCCGCACCAAGCGTGCTTGGCTAGGATGGTGGTGCCACGAGCTACCACCGCAAACAGGATCGCCATGGCAACTGGGGAGATCCAGGGACCGGTCACCGAAACGGCGGATGAACGGCTGGAGTGCTGGGGGGTGGTGGGGGAGTGGGGGCGAACACTCCGGCCACAGTCCTGACAGGAGCTCAACTGGCATAAAAATACAAGATTTAGAAGTAAACACTCTTCACCAAAGAGAGAACTGGGCCTTAACTCCTGGGTCTTTATGGGAAGTAAGGATTTCTTTTCGCGTATGATCCGCACTTCCGCGGTCTACAGCTGACTTGCCCAGTGACTCATATCTAACTAGTTATTGCGATTCGCTGAGCTATGTATCCATCGAGTAAAACATTAGCCAAACAGACAGTGTACGTTATTTATTTTAGGAAAGCGTAGCACGAAACGTAATACGTGGCAACTGTCAGTGTTTCGACGCTCAAATACTCAGCTAACACTAAGCAATAACATTACGCACATAACTGCCCAAAACACCCTGCAGCTAGCCTGCTCAGCCATGATGTCCGCATGATTATTAGTCAGCGAATATCAAAAGGCGAGGCGAATCATTCATCAGTTTCTAATGAATTATTTAGCAACCTGGAAGCAATGTTTTGCTGCGACTAGGCACGAGGATTCCCACAGCGTACGAGCAGCCAAGCGAAAAATGTCACTACTCTCACTTTGTGGATCGACAGCTAGCCAGTGAGCTGGTTTACTAAGCATGTCATGCCATGATCGCCGTCGGCGACGAGGAGGCACAAATAGGGGCGATGCAGATGTACCGAGAGTCGCATACCTACTGGCTGTTTACTTCGGATCCCGGAATCTGCGCTTGCCGATCATTTATAGGCGACTTCGATCACGCTCCTTAGGTACTTCTGTTTTCCTACTTAATCCACTGTGTGTCGTACAGAGCGCTTCCGCTCGCCTGGGACTCAGGGATATGTAGTTCGGTATGTGCAAGGCACGCGGAAGACTGACGTTCCACGTCCCCGGCCATGTGACCACGCCCCGCCCAGAAACCCGGAAGAACGGGCAACCGCGAGAGGAGTGCTACCAATTACCAAAACACAGCGCGTGACATGGTTATTACAATACTGGGAAGAATATAGTAAGTGATGAGAAGAAGCGTATAAAGACAAATAAGAATTAGTCAATATCTAAATTCCACTAAATCCCCTTTTTAAACATCACCACCCTTTTGACGTGTAATTAGTGCAATGTGTAACAGTGATAAGATGGACTGTAATACAAGGTGTGCTGTGGAGAGAAGCAATGATGCTCACATGATACTGAAATGAAATGATACTGAAAACTAAATTAGAAATGTGCAACATGCTAAAAGGTAAAGCCCTGAATTATAAGACACAGATAAGACATAAAGAAATATTGATTGATTATTTGACAGCCCGGATGAATTGATTTAGTTGAAGAATGAAATATTAAATCTGTCAATGAAAGGGTGTATTTTTCATTATGCCGGCCGTATGTTCAGAAGAACACATGGGGAACTGAATCCATCTTGCTCATGTAAGTTATTGATTCCCTGTGATCATAGCCAGAGGATGCCTTTGGAGACCCATTTTAGAATTTGTATATTTGGTTGCAGAATGCCTGATTGCCTAATGGTGCACCTTCTTGTCGTGGGTGAAAACGGTGTGGAACTATCAGGAACTGAGAACTCAACACATCCCACACAATGTTCCTGCAAAAGTTACATTAAGTCTAGGGCACTGGTCAAATGTTTGATTCCACATAGTATTGTCGGAGCTTTCCAATATAAACCTCATTGTATTGACATTGTAACATTGAGAGCTTATGAAACATATAAGTCATCTTGTGCTTTCACAAATTCCATTTTAATTATATGTCCGTTTACATATTCATGATTTATACTTAGGGCTGTTTAGATATTGGGTTGGGTTACATTATTTCTGATAGTTCTTTTTTCCATCAAGAAACCGAAAAATGACTAGGGACACAATTGCTACGGATTGGTGTCATGTTGCATTCGTTTATGTACAGCCTTTGTAAGGCGCACTTTTAGATGTGTGTAAGATTACTTACTGACTATGCGTCGTCTTTGTGTGGAAGCTAGTTCAGTCTCAAACGTCTCTTTGCTGTTCTGTAGCCGCCACGAGAAACTTCTGACAATCTAACCATGTGACAGAACCAAGATTGTGCCATACGTCATAATCTGGCGACTGAAAGGCATACAGGCTAGTAATGGCTGGTGTAGAAGAGGGGAATAAACCGGTGTTGGAAATGGTAAGTTTAACTTTAAAGACTTTAATGTGCATATGACAAAAGATGAAAAGTAAGGCCAGCGCCAGTTCATTCTGGAAATACGTAATTTAACGCAGTGACATTGACACTATGCTGGAGGATATCCACGTGTCTCCTCTGCACGATTAACTACCTACCTGATGATAGCGCTTTCATCTTAATTTAATTTAACACGAAGTTTAAATTTCCTTCGAAATATTACCGTATTCACAGTAAAGACGGACGATCCTACAAATTATTAAATCGCGAATTACAGATATTTGATTATTAATTGATGCCCAGGTAGTATTATCATTCAGTGTAAAATATTACTTCCACTTTAAAAGTCTGTTAAACTTAGTAAGCTAACAGTGAATATAGCACACTGCGACGTAGCTCAAATTTAAGATGCTGTGGGATTTATGTTTCACGAAAGCGTTGGAATCCTCCGAGAGCAATGTAATGTGTGGCAGTACACGCAAGCTTCCGCTTGGGGGCAGTGAAGAGCCGAGCATCTCATTATACTTGCATGTTCGGAGGTAGAAAAGAACCTGTATCTTATCACGCTATTGAGAAATAAGCCGTAAATTCTAGGTTATGCTAATTGACGTACGATTCATATTTTGAAAGACGTCATGTCATACGTTTTTCTCTTTCAATTGACTTTATTTTGAAAGTATTCAATATAATAGATATAATACTCATCACACTTTTTCTGTGTGTTACTCCTGGAGTTCTGTGAAGCTTCCAGCAGAGCATGTATTCAATGTCGATGAAGCGACCCCTTTTTCACTCTGACTGAAGGATTGTCTCGAAAATAACATTTGCAACATTTATTCTGTGTAGGATTTTGTTTATTATTCTGTGTAATTTCGATTTGCATCAGATTTTCTACAGGAAACCATGAGAAAATGAAAATGCATTACAGCATGGCAATCATGAATTAACATTGCTTGATGCTTGGACTATTGTACATTTAAAGTTTTCAATTACAGAATTTACATTTCAATTACAGAATTTATTTTGCTGTACCAGTTATTTAATCTCCCCCCCCCCTTTTTATTTCTTTGCCCAAGAACAATATTGAACACACCCGTGAAATGTGGTGAATGCAGTAAGAATATAGTAGGTTGTTTTTCCTCTAATGTAACTAAAGGAAATAAATCCAGAGCTTAGTGGTGTAACTTTAAATTAAATACAGGCGAATACATTTAGTGTCTCCTTCTGATATTGAGGAAGTTCCCTGGAGACAGATATCAGCGCTGCCTTTGCAACAGCCTAAAAGGACCTTTGCTGGCTTGATGGTTTTCCTCTGCATTTCCTTTTTGACAGACATAATCAGATTTTAAAGATCATAATTATTTCCATTGAAAGCATGCTTGACCGATGCACACCTCGATACTTTAATTTAGGCTTCCTGTCCCTGTATTTACAGTTCAAACCGCCGGCCTCCCCCAGCCGGCCAGCATTTTCCCACCGACTTTCTCTGCGCCCTCATACTCCTGCTATGATCTCTTCCTTCCCCTGTCCCTCCCTTCCTGCCTCCCATGCAGTCATACGAATCGGTCCATCCTGCCGGCGTCGTCGGCAGGCATCTGAGACCTGGCTGAGCTTTGGGGTCTGCGATCCGGTCGTGGCCCCGGAGACACCCCCCCCCCCCCCCCGCAGCTTTTTATCGGGGCTGGCGTCAGAACCGCTGATTGTTCCTGCGTCAGAGGGGCCTCCACCCCAGCTGACATCCTTTTCCGGGGTCCAGCCGACCTTCCTTTCGCTCCCTTTGTTTTTGCCTGTGACACCCGCATGGACCCAGACTCCACTTAAGTCCTTCGTAATGTAGCTGATAGGATATGTACTCCCCAGTGTCTACCGTGGTTCTCTTTGAACCAGTGATTATCCAGTTGTTTCCCGGTTCATGGTTTCAAAGCAGGCTCAGCGGGTGGCACTGAGGCCTTGTTCCTCCAGCAGTCTGAAAACATCTGGGTTGGTGGTGTTGATGTCTTGGGTAAATCCACCTTGTGATAGACCAGCATCTGTCCAAGGTGTCCCTGCTCACTGTGACTGGAAAAGCGGTTATGGGAGATGGAAGGGTGGATGGTGTCAAAGCTCAAAGCGGTCAGCTGATCCTTGGCCAAGGCCCTCAACCCTGTTTGCTCCCGGGACTGAGTGACCCTGCTTTCTCAACTTTGTGTCGCTTTGGATACAAATATCTGCTACATAATCACACTTTTCCACTGGCACCGAGAACCAAGCCATATCGCGAACTGACGGTTTTCCACCGTAAATTATGCAAGCCGTACCTGCACTGACTTGGCCCTGCTTACTAGCATCGGGCTGGTCGCGGTGCCACCATTTGATTGGTCGAAATGCAAGGACATACCGCTGATCTGCGCGATCAGCTGAAGGAAGAAAGGAGCATATTCTGCATATTATTCATTATTAGTAATATTACGCATTGCAATTCCTGATAACTTGGAACTTAAAAATGTCCATCCTCTTACTTAAAAAAGCACTATATATCAGCTGAATGGAATGGATTCGTAAGGCAAATTTGCGCAAGCAAATGCTAATTCCGCTAGTGTTTGATAATAACATTAAAGAGCGATTCTCACAGACGGCCTAACAGAAATCCTGATGCACAGCAAATAATCATCACTGTCACTCTCCAAACCCGGTACCACCTTTGCCAAGCTGATCCTTCTGCAGTGTAATAGCTAAATGATCTGGACCTGTGCCATAAGTCTCTTCTCTGTACGGGTCGCGTACGGCTTGGTTCCTGCATGCCAGTGGAAAAGCGCCGTAAGTAAATGTAAAAGTGTGTTGCCACCCCTGGCTGAATGTCCCCCCCCCGTCTTTTCCTCACAGGTGCAGGCGGAGGGGGCCGATGAGGGCTGCATCACCTTCGTGCTGCACGAGGAGGACCACACTCTAGGGAACTCGTTGAGATATTTGGTCATGAAGAAGTGAGTGATCATTGCAGCCACACCCACTGATGGGCAGCCATTTTGCTCTGCCGTATTGCTGGTGTGGCTGGGTGACTTTCCTCTGATTACATCCTTTATGTTTGTTGCTTTAAAAATCATGATGATTCCAAACATGGGGGACCGTTTTAACTTCCTCTCTCTGCCCAGCCCCGACATAGAGTTCTGCGGGTACAGCATCACGCATCCGTCGGAGAGCAAGATCAACTTCCGCATCCAGACGCGAGGTGAGACGGTGTTGGCGTTGGGCTCTCATGCCCCTCCCTGGTTGTTTTTAGGAACCAACACCTGAGAATCCTTTAGCAGCCCTGGCTGCCGTATCAGAAAGACTGTGTCGACGTCTTTGTAGACGCCATTTTGCCCTGCAGAGTCACTCGTGGTGGGTTTCGATTTGAGCGCTTGGGCTCCTGCACACGGCCAAACGCCCCGTGGGGTGAATTATGGTCTGGCAGCTGCTGCATGCTGACAGAGGGGGTTTCAGATAGTGCTGTCCTCCCCAAGGCTATAACAAAAATTCATTTAAGGCATCGCTTGTCTGAATGCGCTGTTGTCCGTTGTCACGCTCTCTTAGTAAAGATTTTTTTTTTCCCCTCTTCGTTCTGTCACCTCGGGTACCCTCCGGTAGTTCTTTTGCCAAGAAAACTATTTTTAACAAATTGTGGTTTTAATGTATATTTTGGGGCGCGGTGCCAGAAAACCATGGAGAAAAAGGTCCTCGTGGTCCTTAATTAAATTGGTGTAACAGAATGAAAGAGCAGCGTGGCCCTCCGGGCCGATCTGCACAGAGGCGCTTTGAGGATTTGGCCACGCCGGGGGTGTCCACGGGCGGAGCCGGGTGTCAAGGGACGAGACGTAAAAAAGGGCTGATCTCATGATGGTGCTCTCTGTCGGGCCAACTTTATGTGGTGGCGGAAGCAAGCGGGCTTATCAGAGTAATTAGATTAGTGGGGGGGGGGCACTCAGAATCGAGAGTACTATTCAACAGGTCTGGACCTGCACCCCCACTAATCACTCCCTGCCCCTCCCCCCCACTCTGGCGCCTGGAAGGGTTGACGGCAGAAACAGTCTGAAATCTTTGGTACCCAAAACAAACAAGCTGATTGAAGTCTACTATCGAACCCCCCCCCCCCCCCAAAGATTCATTACTGAAAAGCAGCCAGCTGGGAGGGACTTTGGAGTGAATCTGTCAACACTTTATTCTGGAGCAGGGGAGGATGCTTCTGTTCTACGTCGTGCCCTGGCCCACCTGCACCACAGCGCCCCCTGGGGGTGGCTGCTCTCGCCTTCAGTCCTGTACTCTGCTTGTCAGTGACTGTGAATCACTCCAAATCCCAAAGGTCCTGGTTTTCCTGCTCTGGGACCTTGCAGTGAGATTCTTGGGCTGGAAATATTCAGTAATTTCTCCATATCAATAATCACGTTTTAAAAGTGTTTGGAATACAACTGGCTACACTGTAAACTGCTCCTTATGAGGGGATTTTATTTATTTTCTTTTCTCAAGCTTGGTAGATGTTTCAATGCGATATGGCTGAAGGTCTAAGCCCATGATGGAGAAATTTGCTGGCCTTCAGTCATTCTCTAGGTGCTCAGGGGGTGGGTGCTTAGAGTACCGTGTTCGAACCGGCAGCCGAAAGCGAAGCGCACCTTCATGTATAGCTCAGTTAGCTTGCGTCTCACTCATGTCGGGCTCTGCAAAGCTTCTCCATACCGTAGAGGCTGAAGGCTTCATCTGAATCGCTCGGCAACCTTGACTCTCTGCCTTGCAGAATTGTAGCCGGATGCTGTTTTCCGAGCTGATAAGTCATTTAGGCGCGAGGGCCCTGCCCGTTTCCCGTAAGCGCTCTTTTCCGTAAGAACCGTGTCTCCGTGACCCTTGTTATCCTTTTCGGGGTTCTGGCTCACCGTGTGAGTGACTCTCCCTGTTCGCCCGTGTGCCCCAGATCTCCTGACCTCACAGCCACCAGATGCACACAAAGAACCTCCTAATGCAGACCATAAGCAATATTTAATTTAAATAAAATATTAATAACTATCCTGTAAATTGGGTAAAAGGTTAGCAGGTGCTAAACAGATAAATAGAAATAGCTGGGTTTTATTTCTTTATCTTCCCTTTTCCCTGTTTTTGAATTATTGTGTACAAATGACGTAGGTATGTATTACGCCTTAAAGTGCCTTGCGATAACTCTGTTGTGAAAAGCACTATATAAAAATAAATTGAATTGAATTTAAATAACATCCAAAGAAATTGGAGAGTGATGTACATAGGAGGAATCCTTTAGAAGACGCATCACTCCGTTAGCTCAGGAAAATCTGTTAGTCTTTCTGGTTGGATGGGATGCCGTCGGAAAGGAGCTGATAGTTTTTCAAAATGTCATTTTTATCTCTTGCGTAATTATAAATACTTTCCTGTATTAATGGAAAGTTTTTTTTACTTGTCACTACGTCTGGCCAAATTTTCTGGTCTTAAAAATTTCTGACTACACTATAAACTGAAGTAGCCGTGAGTCTTCCTAAAAATGGCGTGAGTACGTCAAACAACTCGTGTTTCTTATAGCGCTTGGAGGACATTCCGGCAGATCAGCAGGTCGCGGTCCTCGAGGTTCTCAGCTCACCTTGAACGTGGCCCCCTACGGGTCACGTGAGGTATATACAAGGAACATTGTTCCACGCTGCCACTTAGCATGAATGCTTGGATTGTTTTATTTAATATGGGTTATTATTTATTATAGAAGATCCGACAATATTGAGTCATTTAAGGGAACAGCAGCAGTGTCCATGCAGTTTGTATGCTCAGGTTCTGGGTGAATCTGTGTTTTTCTCTTGCTCCTCAGGGGGTGTTCCAGCAGTGGAACCCTTTAGAAAGGGCCTGAATGACCTCACCGACGTCTGCCAGCACGTTCTCAACACATTCCAGGTGAGCTGCCCCCCCCCGTTACCTTTAGCCACTTTTTGGTGCCCCCCCACCCAGTCTCCGTCCCCCTACATGTTTCCTTTTATGATCCCCCCCCCCCCCCCCACACACACCCGTCGGTTTCCTTCCTCACTCACCCCCTGACACTGTGAGGCCCCAAACAGCCCCCAGGATTTGCCCTGTCCCACCCGACTCCTGTGCGTTTAACCTGCCCCACCCTCTGCGCCGTCAGCAATGGGCGATGAGACAAGCGTCAGCCGAGGTTCAGAATAACCGAGATTAATGAGGGCGGCCCTTCGTCTTCTCATCTCTCGAGAAGATCAAACGGCCATTTTCCTCGAAGGCTTAGCTACCGAAGCACGCCGTGGGACTGCCGCTTTGACACGGGGACACGGGACTGTCAAATGGGGCACGGCAGTGCAGCCGCAGTGCTAAGATCTAGAATAAGTGTCACATGGGTGGAACTTCTTTATAGATGGTACAAATGACTATGAGCAGAACAGATGAGCGGGTGGTGAACCTGGTACATTTGCCAGGAAAACGAAACATAGATGTTTCCCTGAAGCAGTGAAGGGTTGCTCCGCCCCACCGCCCCGTCTTAGCAGGAAGATGGATTGTTGCAGACAGTTCCCAGATACAAGCTGATTGGAAGCAGATGTGGATGATGTAGCTTCCACAGAGGGTCCTGCTGTCTGCCAGCTTACTGTCACCAAGCTGCTTTATGTGTCCGACGGGCGACATCACCGTGTATTTCCAGGTTCTCGGGGCATGTTAATATCTAAACACATAACCACACAGGAAGTTCATGATCCTTAAGTGTTCTGGGTTCCAGGTCCTCGCCTAACGACCTTGAGTCACTACCCCTGCATGAGTAAGTAACTTAAAATGTGGTTTTATGGTGGATTTCCAGGCCCGAGTGAAGGATTTCAAGGGCCAGTCAGAGGCCATGGACTGAGGGGGATCAGGATCGACTCTGGCTGTGAAGAGGCAAGACGGAGTGAAACCAAAATTATTTATTTGTCCCACTTCCAGGATTTGGACTGTTTCTGGCTTAATTTTGACTAAAAATGCCCCAAAATCTGGTAATAATAATAATAAATGGGAACAGCCTCTTGTTTAACCTTGTTAAAGGTCAGAGTTGTGGCTTTTTGGATTGAGTCAGGTCTGACTTCTGCGTGTGATGGTGGAAAATGTAAACTATGCTTCAAACCCTCAACATGACGTGAAAGGAACCATGTAATCAAGGAAAAGGTTGTAAACCATTTGCAGGATATCAGGGTGAAGCTTGTAACTGGCAGAAAATGACTCATTCTACTTAAAGCAGACCATGACCATTGTTTTGCTCTTCTGGCTTCATGTTTATCAGAGGCTGAGCTTTGAGTTCAGTTTGGGTTGGTGGTTAATTCACTGCTCCACCCAGAAACATCTGCCCTGAAGCCTCCTGCCTCGTACCCTCCTGTCCATCGGGTTGGAAGTGTGGTGGCACATTCTGTCTGGAGGAGAAGTCCTTTCGTCATAGGAATGTTGTGTGCCTGTATTATGTTGCCTTATTTGTTCTTTCAAAATATAGATTTTTTTTCATATTGAAACATGTGTGCTGTCTTTATTCCAAGCATTTCTCATCCTACTTCTGGAAGAACCTTTGTGTTTCCTGGTTTTATTTCAGCTGGACTGAAATTGTGTTGTTTGACTGATTTAGTCATTTAGTCTGCCAGTGCACTTAGGCGTAGGAGACTTGGATCTTAAGACTGTAAAGCTGTCCTGGCTTGAAGGTCACTTAACCCCATTGAATTCTAGTCCTTCACAGGGTGATCAAGCTCGCACAAACATCCACACACACGCCCACCCCTTTCATATAATCATCATGCCTGATGCAGTTGCAGTCAGTTATTTAATCTCAGTAGCAATTTAGTAAGTGACTGAATTATTAAATACCATCGCTGTTGCTTTTATGTTTGCTTGGATGGTATTTTTTTCCAAAATAACTCACAGGTCAGTCTTGGGGGGGGGGGGAAAAGGCATAGAAAGCAATTAATACACGCACACACAAATCTTTTAAAGGAAGCAATTTTTTGAGTATAATTGGGATATAGTCTGGATCCGAGGACTGAAATATATTCTGACAAGAATTTCTTTTTTTTATTATTATTTTTTTAAATATTGTGGAGGTTTGATGGCAAGGGTACATGTGGTCAAAAAAGATGGGATTTTAATTTGTTCATACCTGAAATTGTGAGATTGTCTGATGTCACACAGCCTTGATGGAATTTTCGGAAACATGGCATTTTTGGTGTCTAGGTAGTCTTACATATTTTTAGTATGTTTTTTTGGTTCTCTCAGGTCCTTCACTTGTAGGTTAAGGATCAGTGATGTTGAACTGAAAACTTAATGGAGCATGTTTGGAGTCCAACCAGGTATCTGTAACAGCAGATGTGTTGATACTTTTGTGAGGCATGAATACATTTAAAGGACTGTTTTACTGCTTTTTGAGATGTTTAGCTTATGCACAGATGCGCCCATAATACCTTACTGTAAATCATCTGATATTTTTTGAGGTCAGTTGGCTGAGTTTCAGAAGACATCCAAAATGTAGAAGTTCTGCATCTTTGACGCCATATCTCTACTATACCAAGTTGTCTAATTTCAAACACTGACCAGCCTGTGGGAGGAGAAGTTAAGAGGAGAAGAGAAGTAGCAGAGCAGAGGACTGTTCCACGAAACAGGATTTCTTGCTTAGCTGGATAACTTGTCGGATTTAAGGTAGTCTTGGCTAAATGTAAGGGAATGAAAATAAAGTCCATTTTGCCCAGACTACCTTAAATCCAAGTAGTTATCTAGCTAAGCAAGAAATCCTTCTTCTTGGAATACCCCCCAGGAAAGCTGGAAATGAAACCTCTACCTTGGGTGAAGCTATGTTGTTGACGTCGGGCAAACATGCAACACAGCACAATGGAACTCTGCATTGTCCATTCCTCAGCCCATTCAGTTAGCTTTTCCCCTTAACAGTATTTTTGGGGCCATGCATGAGACTTAATTAAATTAGTCATGGGGGGGGGGGGTGGAGTTCAAATGGTGCATTGTCTGAGAGGCTCATTTGAGGGCAAAAGAAGGACCATGAGGTTCTTTATTCTGATCAATAGGCCTTCTGTAGGTCGACACAGGGCTCCATGGTCACAGCTGCAGGGTCCTTGCAGCCTGTACGCATTTTTTGTTGTTTATTATTAAAAATGATATACATTGCATTGACATGATCTTTGTATATGTTCATTGTCATTATTCATTCATCATTTGTTGATTGATTTGCCGGTTCCTGTTCTGCCATCGCTATGGTTTGTTTTTTTGGAGAACGTTCATTAGTCATCGGCGCTCTGCATTTGGGATACTTAAATATTTGCTTGTGCTGAATACAACCTTAGTCCTAAGTTAGCTTTCTGTTCCTATCTCTTATGTTAGACGGGTTGGTGCCGACCCGTGTCTTATACCAGCCGTAAAATACCCTCAGAACAATTATTTATCATCCAATTTGTTTCTTACCTCTTGATTACCTTGTTAGGCTTCCTTATTCATGAAAAGATTGGTTTTAATATTTTTGGTGTGGCTTTCTGGACCTTTCTTTTGACAGCATGCCTCTCGTTTTCAATAAAAAATAATGGTAAATACACCTCAGGTGAATTATATAAATAAACTGAATTGGTCTTGTCTTGCCTTACATGTATGGGCATGCCTTGCCTAGTAAAAAAAAAAAAATTTTTTTAATTTATTTTGTTTAAATAGAGATTCCTGACAAAGTCAAAAAGCCTTGATGCAGTACACAAATCTATGTGGTGCTTTTATGCATTTTAAACTTGGGTCAGTGCCGACCCTAACATGATAGCCAGGTTACAGCTCACTCTCGGTACAGGTCAGCTAAATGTAGATTAGATGTAGCCTGCTAGCCTTCGCCTGGTCAGCTGCAAGGCTTTCCCAGAACAGTGAAGGCGTGAAAACCTCGTATTTGAGTTGGCTTGATTCAATCGGGTTCCCATTGCTTGGTGAATCTGGACGGAGCGTCTCTGCTCCGTGTCTGTGAGAGTGCTTCGCTGACTTTCTTTAACACGTTTGGAATGTTGATTTTTTTTCCACACAGCCACGCCAAGAGTAAATCTGAGACACAAAATGATAAAATAGCATTTATTTGCTCTATTGGCCAACAACTAGGTACAGTATAAAAAGCTTTGCTTATATTCAAAACTTGTTTTTAGAACAGACACACGGTGTTAACCCTTCACACAACAATGAAATGCTAAGCTTGTGAACATAGTTTTACATAACATAAAATCTGGAAGGGCATTTAGAC
Organism: Paramormyrops kingsleyae; assembly: GCF_048594095.1. NCBI lineage: Eukaryota > Metazoa > Chordata > Actinopteri > Osteoglossiformes > Mormyridae > Paramormyrops > Paramormyrops kingsleyae. The sequence goes on along the minus strand of NC_132806.1, from coordinate 25,167,438 downwards.
AAAATTTAATCATATAGCTGGCAGTGATATCTCACATGAAAGTACAGACGTATGTACAGACATATAGGTATATCTTTATAAATGTTTATATATATATTTTTTCAGCAAATCACATCGTTTTATATTTAATGTCTCCTTAGAAATTCAATAAAAAAAAATTTGTACCATTGCAATAGATGAAATACTTGATTGAGAAAAGTGATATTTAATATGTACATATGTACAGTAGATCTTCATTGAACAAACCTAAATGAAAACATTAGGAGTTCAGGATTTCGTTCAGATTAAGTGGAATATACTGGCATAAAGATTCAAACACATTTTTGGATATATTTTAATTTGCAAATGCTATTAATAAACAATTACTCATGGAGCTTGAGAGGTTTGCGTGTTTTCTGTGTCAGACTCCCTCAGTCCGCCATGAAAATTCTAGAAAATAAACAGACTCTCAGCCACAATCATCGGTGCTTAATACATTACTGCTTCAGTTCCAGATGTTGGGGCTGAAGTTGCCTGATAATTGTAAATAAATAAAATCCATACTGTTCAGAATGTGAGCCAACATAATACAGATACGAAACATTCTTATCATGAAAGGTCATTTTCGTTGGGGAAGGCATCAGCTTTGATCTGTATACCCACAGCATTATGGTTAAAGTCAACTAATTCAAATTCTGAAACAAAAAAATATATATAGTGGCGGCTAGTTGGTAGAAGATCTTCTCCTGAACTATGTCTTCTTGTCTTTGGTGTCATTTTCCAATGAACTATTCAACAAAGATACATTTGTTTAGAAGTATATATCAATACGGTATGTACATAAGAAACTCTGTAATACTGAAATTCAAATAAAGTTGTCCATTCATAAAAATGGCTAAAGCTTATATTTCTCCCATGGAGGTGATGTCACAGTGTTCCAGGTTCACCTTGGGCCTGCTGTCCGCAGACTTGCACAGGCCCAGCCAGTGTGCTCTTCTGCAATCATCTTCTGCTTAAACACAGTCATGCTCTAAGTGTCTTTGTTGGAGACACACTAGGTTTTCCGTATGTGTGTGTAAATCTTCTTTAAGGTGTCGCAAGGAAACAATGTCTCTGGGTAGAGAGATGCAGACTGTAGATGCATTTATTTGCTGCTTGGATTGGTGGTTCCAGTTATTCACATTTGTCCCCCTGTCCCCTTCAGTGTGGCTGTGACACAGCAGAAGCCCTCGTGTCTAGCAGTGTTTAGACTGGGCTGGCATGGATTTTGCTGTTTGACCATCTTCCCACTTTCTGTCCCAGTCAGCCCAGGTGCTTTGTTCTTAGGAGGAGCTGTACTTCTGACTAGACCGAGAACTGGTCCGATCCAGGCCGTGCTCGTGGCAGTATCCCTTCCAGCGCACGCCCATAATCCTTTCGTCTGTGGATGAGATGTTTCTTGATGGTCTCTGGCACCAACAGCACAGGCAAGACTGGGTGGGAGGTAAAAGACATTTCAGAAGATGCCAAAGCCTCAAACAGATATTTGTCTCCGTCTTTCAGTACCACTAAGAAAGTCTCTCTCTCGGCCTTACCTGGAAGCAATTTTTAAACTTCTGGCTCACAAAGTATAGTGCCACAGGATTGATACAAGAATTTAGGGAAGCCATGTTGATACCGATGTAATCCATCACCAGCAGGAAACTGGTTGGGAAGAAGATAAATTCAGACAGAAGTGGAGACCAGAAGGTCAGCATTGCAGTTTGAGTTGCACGAGATTGTAGAAGAATTTCCTGATTCTATCAGGTCTTGAAGCAGACTTTGCACAAATTCTTGAGGGTATGACGTAGAATGGTCCTTCATGGGACATAAGAAGAAGTGCTCTTACCTTAGGAGTTCACATCGGTTCGGGTCATTCTGGTTGTAGACTGTCTTTTTTAGGATTCGGCTGAGGTGGAGAGGGAGCCAGCACAGGGCGAAGATCACCACAAGGCAGAATACGGTTTTGGCCACCTCTCGACGCTAGAGAAGAATTAAGTGAAGTCAATATCAGGGTTCATCTCAATGGGCTTTTGGTGGAATCTGGCTTCTTCTGATCTTTCTCCGCTACTGTCCAGCCTAACTATGAGAGGCTAAATCGATTTGCCGGGGATCAATTCTCAGCTTTCACTAAATACCAACTTCATAAAATCGGATGCACTTCAACGATGATGTATAGAGAGAGGAAGCGTGTTTTCTTCTTTGCATCCCAGTGAACACAGATGCTGAACTGGCACCTCGTCAAAGACCACAAGAAGGAATCCAGCTTGTGGTCAAAGCCAGCATGTTTTTCTTTGGCTCAGACTGAGTTTCCAACTATTTTTGTTTTGAATTTGTGTGATATTTATTTTGTGTGTGATTCCCATATTTGTAGCTGCTGTCTCTACACATGTAGTTTGTTTTTCTCAGTTGTCACTTGAATAATTTAGGTCAAAGTGCCCGCAAGGAACAAGGCTCTGGCAAGGTTTTAAGAAGGATTTCTTAAGCCATGGCTAAAATTACAGTTTAAGATGGTCCCCCGTAATGGAGCTAAATGAAACATAATGGAGGCCAGTTGCCCCGGGATAGCTGGCGAAGGATTTAAAGATTGATTATGGTTAATTAAGACAACAGCCTTTTAAGGATTTTGAACAGCTATGCCGCTAAGCTACGTAACCAAAAGTAAACTGGAAAATTTGACCACAGAGTTCTTGTTTGGAACAATGTCTAATGTAGCTTCAGTCCTTCACTGTTAGTGAAAACACCAGGCCTCTGACCTTACATTTACAAGTATTCAGCATATGCTGTTGTTCAAAATAACATACAAGTGAGGAAAGCTTTGGGGTCAGAGAGTCGCGTCAGCCAGCATCTCGGAGATAAGGGCCCAACAGTCCTTTAATTACTCAGCCAGCCTTAAGCTTCAAACCCACAACCTCCCAGACACAGATCCCGCTAACTGGCTCTTTCAATGGCTCTCGTTCAAACCCCCCGCCCATTTGCAACATTGTCTACATAAGACGTTTTTATGTTTAAATTCCACAAGTGGGCCGTCTGCTGTAAATCTAAAAACCACCCAAGACTTACAGAGTTCCCTGAAGTCTTGTAGCTAGTGACACTGAGTCGGTCTTCCCTTTTCCTGGCAACGGGATCAGTACCTGCTTCATGTGGTCGTTGAGGGCTATGCGCATTCCCTTCTTGCGGCTGAGCATTTCGCAGGACATCA